>NC_077224.1:89405908-89705908 GCF_024763615.1 Phlebotomus papatasi | reverse complement strand
TTCGCGTCAATATTTTAAACCGGGTGGTAGCTGCTGCATTTATGCTGCAGCCACCATACCAAGTTATTAATGCATTTATTCTTCTACACAATGGATGAATATGTTTCTCCTATTTTTCACTCACTTGAATTTCTCACTGGATAAATATACATAAATTTCGAAAAATGATCTCCTATACTCTGGTTCTTGCAATTTCTTATTTGCAAAAATGAACTTTCAGAAAATATATATTCACTTTTGAAAATGGAAAAATAAAGAGATATATAGCGGTTTCTTTGCCAAACACCGAAAAAAAATGTCTCTCGAGAAAAAGCTATACCAGAAGGAATTTTCATAAATTCTGCATTGAGAAGAGAAAATCGGGGAAAATTGGATAGAATCATCTTTCACAAAATATTACTTTAATTTTTATATAAATTACAGTATTGTGCAATATGTTCTTACTTTGATTTTGTGCGGGAGTTGTACACTTATTTTTTTTACCTTTTTTATCTTTTGAATGAAATGATTTTAACTAAAACTTGTCATTTCGATTTTGTTATGATTAATGAGTGTTTTGTTATAAAAATTTTTGCAATTTAAAACTAAAATCTCAATGAGCAGAAAAATTGTTAAAACCGAAATATAAGAAAACTATCCCGAGTAGCAAAATCTAGTAAGCTAAACGTTATTTTTACCTTCTAATCATAGTAAATATTTGGGAAACTACAAGTAAAATTTTCGAAATGGAGAATAATATTATAAAGAGTTAAAGATTGCAATCAAAATTACCATTACTTGTGATTTACGTTTTCTTGACCTTATTTACGTATGCACTATAGCAAAATTTTGCTACTTAGGACGCCATCCCCCGATTCCTCAAAATATGAACTTAAAATCACATAATGAGAACCAAAATATTAAAAATTAAAAATGTAACTAATTTCTTCACATAAGAACATTTTGCACAATATTGCACTTAATTCGCAAAGTATTCACTATAATAATCAATCACTAACCTTTGCTAATTTCTGTTGTGTAGAATAACGCAAAGGCTACAAATTGAGCAAAAGATATGGATTATTGGAATTTTAGCCATTAAAAATACATAATATCCTTCTCAATATAAGTTAATTGAAAAGGTATATAGGTGTTTAGTGCAATTGACGGGAGGTTAGTCATAAAATTACCTCAATGGTTAGTAATCGGGACATAATTATCAGAAAATGGGCGGCAATTTTATGTATTAAATCTCTCAAGGGGATAATTTTAAAGCAAATTGTGTGAGTACTGAATTTTGTAAAATCCAACTCACTTGTCCATTTTTGTCCATCTCATTGTTGGTGAGTTTGACCTTTTCGAATGAGACAACCTGCTTGCGAAGCGCCTCGGCGCTGATGGGACTGTCGGGATGTGCATAGAGTCGTGGTGGGGGCGGTGGGTCAGCTTTTCCAGCTACCAGCCACGATGATCTGTGATAAGCATAGCGATACCTTCGACAGTCGACAGCTATGATGTCTAGGAGTACCGCATATCTATCGGCGGGTTGAGCTTGACGCAGAGGACCACTGAAGGACACCCTCAACGTGGGAAACATCCGCCTGCAATTGTAAGATAAATTGCAATTACATACACATCATTCTGAAACCAGAGGAGCAATATCTATATAGGTAGTTTATCTCTTAAGTTGGTACTTGTTGGGTAAAATCTACGTGGGCTTCTGTATCTGTAAAGGATGAGTAGTACTCAAATCTCAAAACGGATAGTACTAACAACAGGAAATCCTGCGTTTAATTATGATTGAATTGTGGACCTATCCTTACAAGGGGTGAATAAGTGGCTCTCAGAGTGAACCGTAAGTGGCGATTTGGAGCTCAATATTGACAGATCGGCACTATTTTTCGACGAAATCGACAGACCGGCACGTTCATTGCAAAAAATCGGCAGTTGACCGAACCGTCAGTTTATAAAAGACATTTTAAAACATAAAAGAATGGACAGAAAATTGTAAAAAGCATTTGACAGATGTCAAACTATACGTTGAACAAAGAAGTTTTGTCAAATAAAAAAAAAGTTTATAAAAAGATGTTTTTCCATTTAGAATATGGAAAAGTTTTGTCAAATCGGCACCCAACTGGATCTTGTTGAAAGTTCATCAAAAGAATGTTTTTACATACAAAATGTAAGAAAAAGTTTTGTTAAATTTTTAAACAATATGCTTTTAACAAAATTTGAACAAGATCCATATGTCTGTTTAACAAAACTTTATTTTCAGAATATGTAATGGGCCATTGTGGACTATATTGTATATTTATTTATTTAAAAGATTTTGCTTTATCTTAATACTTTTTACTATTATTAGAAAATGTCCCTTTTTCTTAAGGGGAATTCCGTAACCGTATGACAATGTCATATGACAAATTTTCAGTTTTGCAATGAGCTTTATGATGCTAAAAATAACTGATATGTGACGGATTTATAATTACTTTTTTCGAATTTACCACATAAAAAAATTTAAATTTGTCATATGACATTGTCATATTGTTACAGAATTCCCCTACTGGATGTTTAATTTTTTGGCACCGGACAGGACTCGATCTCACAAGATTCGAGCCAGGGATCTGTCGGCTCTTCTCAATTATAAAACCAGATCCCCCCTTACCAGTATAAAAATATATTATTCTAAATCCCAATTCTAAAAAACTTTCAAGGAATAGTGAAATCATTGTGAAATAGTATTGACTTACCCCTTGGGTTTTGGTGTAGAATTGAGATTTTTAAGGCAAAGTAATGGCATATTAAATTGTACACATGTTAGAATTTAAAAGGTTCAATGTTTCGTGATTTGGTGGTATTAAAAAAGGGGGAAAATTGGGTCAATTTTCCTAAAAAAAAATGTCCCCTGTCACTTTCAGAACTATGACATAATCACATTAAGGTGAAATGTGTAACTCCCAAATTAAGCATAGAGCCGAGTTCCTCACAGTGGAGTTCTTGAAGTGCTTTTTTTCGTCTCCAAACTTTTTTTTATGTCTTTTCCCGCAAAGAATACAAATATATATGGCGAACAGGAGGGAAAATAGAGAGGTTCGCGCTTTTGATCGCGATAACACGCAATAAAAATGGCGGCAGGAAATAACTGTCAACTCAATTCATCAAAAGGTGGTTTTTTCTCTTTCGTTAATTCGAAAACCTGTGGACGTACATTTTTCAAAAAATGGTCGAGCGATGAAATATTTCATATATTATGCCTTCTCCTCTCTCATTCTTCTCTATGACTACGTTTATACTTGAAGTCTTGATCAGAAAATTGGATTAAAATTAAGTTCAAAAGTCCAGCTCGATTATACCGAAGTAAGGGATGAATCGTTAAGTTTGTCTTTCTTAAAAATCAAGAAGGGATATGAAAATTAATCTTTAAGCGCATTTTCTTAGTTTTCCATTTTCAAAGAATAATGTAAAATAAAAGATCTACATTTTCCTTTATTTTGAAATTGAAAATTTTTCGATGTTATTTTTTTATTATTTAAATTTAAGTTTGCGAAAAGTTTACATTCGGCATAATTTGAAATATCGCTCTGGAATTTTGCTTTTATTAATTATTTTAATGTATTTATTTATTGACAGGTCTATTGTTGCCATTAAGAAGATTAGTAAGATTATTGTTTGCAGTGTGTTCGGAAAGAATCTTTCAGACAAATAAAAATAGTATGAAAGTCCAGCTCTAATTACATCAAATCAGTATTGGATTTGATTTTGAAGATGGAGGAAGACTTTTTTTTAAATGAAAACTAGGTTGAGCAAGTGACAAGTTAGACTCAGGGCGAAAAGAGAAATTGAAATTCAAAATGTCAAACTGCTCAAACAGTGAGATCCTTTATGGAGTACAATTTTTGAAATCTTCGTTATTTTGAGTTAAATCCAAATTATTTTGGAGATATAAACGTGGTTTTATGTCGATTTCTTTGGTGAATTTTATGTGGATTAGCGTGGGTGTTGGTTCTTTTTCTTCTATTTTTCGTTTTTTTGGCTAAGCACCACAATCATCAACAAAATAATTTGATATTCCTCCTCTTTCGACTCTATAAGAAGCTTATTGACTACCGTAAAAGTTCTATGAGGGTGGAAATTGCTACGAAAATGTGGGCAATTGGAGTCACGTGAATTTCATACAAAGGTGTAGAGTTGCGAATTTCAACGCAGGAATATCAAAAAACTAAATCGCTCATGTTAATTACATCACATAGAATTATTTACGAGTTGACTTTTGGTGTGGTCGAAATGAGAGAAAGGTGAAAAAAAAAAATGTTTTTTTTTCAGGGGATATAAAAACATAAGAGAATGAGAAAGAGCTTACAAATTACAGAAGTGTATAAAAGTACCACTTGACATGAAATTAAATGGGAATTTGCTGATATTTTGACATTTACACGATGTCCTCCGGCTTCCAGTGTGGCAACAATATATTTCATGACTTTCAAGTCAAAATTCCTAAAATGTCAGTCAATCTTCTCAGTATATTCAATCATTTAGTGGTCACAGGTATTAAGAGTCGGTTGATTTTTGTACGATAGGACAATGTGATCATGTTACTACATCGTAAAAAAAAGAAAAGTCTTTTGGGAGAGAATATACAACAAAATGAAATCTCCAGACAAATGGTGTACAACATCATAAAATGCAAATCATGTGAATTTAATAAACAAACGTTATGACAAAAGTCAAATAGTTTTGGGTAGTAAAAGGCACATAATGAAGGTCTTTAAAAGGGGATATTCATCTTTCACAAGACTATGCATAATATTTTATGTTTAACTTAAATGATTTTATATGTTTCAAATGCGATTTTGTTAAAGATAAAATTTTATTTATTTTTTTTTAACTTAAAGCAAAGAAGTCTAAAGGTTAATACATATCGATCGATAAAAGTGAAAACTGTTAGCTAATGCAAAATTGGATTTTATATTTGCATTTGGTGCAAGTTACGATACAGACTTCGCCTCTTGTGTGAAATGCTGACACAAAAGAAAATCAGATACGACAACGGTAGATGCATCCGACAGTATACTGGAGTCTTAAAAAAGAATCGGTATATGCTTCTGTAAATTGTTGGTATAATATTTAATTTGATTTAATCATTTTTAGGACCCTTGAAAGTCTTATGATAATACCGAGACAGACAAATTTTAGTCTTTTGATCTTTCACTTTTATGGTCGCAAAACACTCCATAATTAATAATCACCGTAAAATCTTACATTTATTTTTATTGCTGTTACCATTAATCCATTTGAACAGTTTACTGGAAATACTGGAATATCTATTAAAGGGTTACGCGATGGCACTACAAAATACGCGTGTTAATGGTTACTGAATTTAAATTCTTTGCATTAAATTTTTTCAAACACCATTTATTTACATAGTGTAACTGTATAAGAAAAGAATTTATCACTTAGAATTCAAATTAGGAGGGAAGAAGTAGGAAAATATTATAAAAATCGATGCAATGGACTTCTGTGCATCACGTCGGGTAAAAACTTTGCATAACTTTCTGCGAAGCAAACAAGGGACAAGAAAATTTATTTACATCGCTGTCACGTTATTTTTGCTACGTAACTGAAGAAGCAAAGTAACTAAAAATTCGTTCTTGGTAACAATTTGAGTATTATTTGTGTTTAATATAATTTGAGATAGGTAAATGGCATAAGGACGGTCAAATGATGTCTTCATTACGTAACATAATGCTTCTAGTCATGCTGTATCTCTTGGGCGTAAGGCTTAGCTGCATATGATGCAAACGATAATTTAAATGTTGATTCTTGAATTACTTTTTTTTCATTTTTTTTTAAATTTTAGTTAATTGCTCCATCTGCTCTATCAATATCCCCATGTACTTTTTTGTTTTTAAATATTTTGTAATTTTTATTCAAAGAGCCTTTGTCGGATAATATGTTTAAGTCGTAAAACTTATGCACCAACCCAGAGCAGAATATAAGTATAAGGCATCTACAAATGCGTGCTGAGCAATCCCGAAACTTAAGACTAACAATATTCCAAAAATGCTGAGGAAAAATGTATATTAAACTGGGTGGAATTTTTTATTAGGTCTTGGAACTCAAGAGCATACCTTTCGATGATGTGTATTTATGGTGGAATCCAAGCAGGAGAGAAAAGAATTATAATACTGGCAAGTCATTTTGTTCTCTTGCGATTAACTACTTGGCCGCATAATTAATGTAATGTTCACCGAAGAAAATATAATGCTGGAATATGAATTTTTATTATAAAACGTGTGTATAAAATAGTACAACAGTCATTTCCTCCATTTAATATACATACAAATCCTTATCTGACCATCGTACCAAAGTTGCGAACATGTTCGGTTTCTTTTCATTAAAACTCTTTTTTTACTTCTTAAGGTTCTCATTGCCTGTATTTCTTAACGCAACTTGCCGCACACTTCTTAATGTGCTGAGAACAGGGTGTTTTTTACCTTTTTAACATATTCTTCCACTATGTTTACGATTTTAGACTAATTGTGTTTTATTGTTTCTATTACACAACATCATTTGACAACAATATTTGAAGGGGATATAATCTTTTGTACAAAGGCACCTCAGAAATGGGCAAATAAATCAATCACTTGTTATCACGTCGGATTTTAAGCTGCTCATGCACTCATGAGACAATAAATTGGCTCCATTCTTCAACTTTTGCGCTCCATATATATATATATTTTTTGGAATTTCCTAAGGTTTTTGTGCTTAATAATGAAATATGGGCTATTACCGAGGAGAGCGCATATATTGTATTGAATGAAGTGTGGAGTGTTTGTGTGTAAGAGAAAGAAGGAATGAGAGTTTATTAGACCAAAACATTAATCATTTTACTTGAGGACATTTATGGCAAAAGTATAGATGTATGGTGTAATCGAAAAATTTTACGATTTCAACTTGAGATAAGAATTATACAAAATTTTTATGCTGATGCACATAAAATAGAATGGGTAAGCCGGAAAGTGCTGAAATTGAATTCAAAAGGGACAGATAATCCTAACCGGCTTATGTAGGTGAGATTCTTAACGTGAGCTAACTCGGAGTGCATGCAAATTCGATTTAGAGCTGAAGTTGGGAGACGCCATTCAGTTATCTTGAATCAAATTCGTGAAATTATACAAATTTTGTATTTAAACCAAAATATCAAGGATTTGGATGAACTGACAGAAAAGTGTTATATGGGTGAAATGTAGACCAGAATGTTCTCTATAATTTTGCCGTAGAACTTGATCTCATCGATTACTCAGAAGCCAAGATAAGCGAGGTTTTTTGTTTCTTAACTCGTTTTTTCATCCAGAGTGCCCCAAGTGTTCATTATTGAACTTCAACTAAATCAAAGAATTGTTGTATTTTGCGGGACTTTCCATTTAAACCCATATTTTAAGTGTCTTGGTGGAGTAGAGGCAGTCAAATTGGCATCTGAGTGATTTCAAAGCGTTATTATGGGAAAAATCAATTTTTTCACACTTAAACGGAAAAATCGGAGTGATAGCGTAGTCTGATCGGAAAATGATGTATGGACGAAATGTAGAGACAAATGTGCTCTACAATTATGTCGAAGTAATCATCAAAATCGGTTCAGCGACAGTCGAGATACTTGAGGTTATGTGATATTTAAATTGGTTTTTCGACTGTGGCGCCCCTGGTGTTGGTCCCACGAAGTTCAAATATTCTAGAAAGTTGTAGCATTTGGTGAGATCTTTCGTTTAAGCCCTCATTCATCAAAATCGGTCACATAGAACCGGAGATATGATTTTTTGAATTTCGTGAACTTTGACCCCTCATATCTCCGGTTCTATTGAAACCACAGCACGCATACGCACCATTTTGGAAACGTCCTAGACTGGACTATAACATACTAAAATTTCATTAACTTGCACAATGCCGTTTTTGAGAAAAATGACTTTGAATTTCGATGAATTTTGACGCTATCACAGCGCCACCTATGGTGACTTTTTGAACTTCCATCTGAAAGTGCTCATCGAGACGAAACCAAAAAGGTAAAATTTAGGTCGCTATGTTAATTAGAACCGGAGATAGAGGCCGGTCAATGTTCGAACTTTGACCCCTTATAGCTCGGGTCAGGGGTTTTAGATCGACTTAAGGTTTTTTTTGTTTGATAGGTATAATCAACGGCTACAACATACTAAATTTTCAGCCCGATGCACAATGGAATTTTTGAGTTATTTAACTTTTAAGATTTAAAAATTTTCTTTTTAAAAAAAGCGCCCCTAGCGGTGGTTTTATGAACTTGCGATGTTAGAAGGGGAAGTGGCATTTCACGAGAGCTTTCCAAAAAGGCCTCACTTTTTAAATTCTGACAATTAGAACCGGAGTTATGGCCATTTTAAGAAATTTTTTTTGGACCCTTATAGCTCGGGTCAGGGGGGTCGGGGGACCTTAAGTTTGGTATTGATGGAAAGCTCTAAGGCCCAGCTATAACATACTAAAATTTGAGTCCGCTGAATGCCATAGGGGCGGAGCTATTGAGAAAACAAAAAAAGGGGGGTCTTCAAAATGGCGGAAGGAGGGGTGGGGGGTGGGGGGTCAATGCACCAAGTTGCAATTTTCACCCGATATATAACCTTTGCCGAAAACCGCAAGTCGATATCTTTTTTAGTTTAGGAGCTATTAAGCTCCAAAGAGCGGCCGGCCGGCCGGCCGGCCGGGAACGTAACTTAGCCACATATATATTCGGAATCAGGAAGTGGCGAAACACATTTTGGCCAAATTTGAGGTCGATCGGACGACATGAAATTTTGTTAGGATTATAGTAGGTGAGATTGTTAAGAATCTCACCTAATAAGTCTTCATATTGCCTTTTCGTACTTTACTCTTCACATCAGACTCAGCATTCCAGAAGCAGTGAAAACTTATTAATATTTATATGCTACTTTTCACTTTGTATTACATGTTTTTATAGTGTTGAAAAATAATTGTGTACAATATGATGTGAAAATTTAGTTGATGTTATAGACACACGAGTGTTAACAGTGATTGTGATCATGAGATCCCAATCAGTCTGTAAAATGTAAATAGCTATATAGCTCAACGAGCTCAACCAAGTGTTTTTTTTCCTGACAAATCGAACGACAATTGAGGGAGTATTTGCTCATTAAATCGCTGATGAACATTGGTGAAAATTTCTGATATTTTCGGAAACAGGGGAAGGCTTTTAGGCTTCGCACACATTCTAGCTTCGAACACTTCATAGATTTCTTACTTTTCTGATGTATAACCTTAAGTATTAGTCTCTTAAATTGTTTCAAATTACAGTAGACTCTCACTCAATCGGCTCTTTTTCAATCGGGCGAAAAATTTTGTTGATAGTTTTCACGCTTAATTATGAAGCTAATTCGCTCAAATTCGCTGTAGTTCTTCCTATTTTATCGTGATTCTTTATAATTGAGCGCTTTTTGTGGAATTTACAGAGGCTTTGACGCTAAATTCTATCGCTAAACCGGATAACATTTTGCCCCATATTCCCGATTGAGAGAGAGTCTACTGTAATGAAATTTTGAAAATATTCCAGCTTGGTACCCAATACTTGGATTTAAGGGGGTTTCCTGAATTAGGAGACTAGAACTTAACAGTTTTTTGCGATGTTTTGGAAGACAAAAAAAAACGTTTAAGGTTCTTGAATTTTTTTGGTATTTTTTTTATAAATATTTAAAGTGCATAAATATTATATTTTTTTCGAAAAAAGATTACAAAATTCGGATTAATGAGTATTTCACTTCAGCTCTTCTCCATGATAACCTCAAATTGGTGGAAAATGAGTAGATCGTAAAAAATCTAAAAATATTAATTTTCATAAGTGTATTCCATATAGTTAAATTAAGAAAGAAAATCTTGAAATCAGAACTTTTATGGTTTTATAATAAAATTTTAACTTTTGCATGATGTTAAAAAGGAATAGAATAGGTTTTCAAAAATTAGTTTAGTTCAATTAAAAGGAATTTTATTGTGAAGACAATATCTATTTATTAGTTTTAGGGTAGAATCACATTGACAGTAAAATGCTCATCGTATTTCGTTAATTTACGCATTTTCATTGCAGCAAATTTTCAATTACCGTATTACCTTATTTCATACTCGGTGGAACTAGGTGAAAATAAAATTTTAAAAAATTGAAGAAATAAAACAAAAATTTGATAACCGGTGAGATATAAAAAACTGTACGATTAATTTCTTCCTACAGTTTTCTGGCTCATCGTTTATCGAATTTTCGTTTTATTTCTTCAATTTTCTTATATTATTTTCACCCGGTATTATCGAGTGAGAGATAAGGTAATACGGTAATTGGGAATTTGGGGAAAAATTGCAATGAAAATGCGCAAATTAACGAAATACGGTAAGGCTTTGACGGTGACGGTGAGCATATTACTGTCAATGTGATTTTGCAAATATTCGGTAAATAAATTCGTTTTTATATCTTTCCCGGCAGTTCGACAAAATCGAGTGCTCGCAAATTTGCTTGGTGCTTTTTTGCTTTGGTATCTGTATCTTCGAATATACTTCGAATTGGATTGTGAAAATTTTGTGGCACATTCTTAAGTAGTTTATCTATCTATTTTTGAGCAATAATAAAAAAACGAAATTTTAATCTTGTAATTCAGGCTCTCTCCTTAACTGGTTTACCGTTTTAAAATGTTTTGATGAAAAATATTTCTTTTACTCAATGATTTTTTTTTCGAAAAACCCCTAACGGAGTCCCAGTCAAAATCCCGAAAGCCAAAATCCCGAAAGCCAAAATCCCGAATGGGCCAGAATCCCGAAAGCTAAAATCCCGAATTTTTAAAAGTGTCATAGCTACGCCCACGATTACACCCGCGCTTGATGGAGGCAAGGGGAAATCTTCTGTGTCTTGGGAAATTATTCTGAATATTTTCCTCTACATAATTTCATCCCTTTCAGTATTTTGAACATTCGGGATTATGGCCTTCAGGATTTTGGCTTTCGGTATTTTGGCCTTTTCGGGATTTTGGCGTTCGGGATTTTGGCTTTCGGGATTTTGGCTGCCATCGCCCTAATGAACCTTTATTTTTACAAGTGATAGACTTTTACAAATTTTAGAAGGAATTTCCATTTTTAGATTGCATTCGACTATTTCTTAACGAAAAGCTATAGAATGTCACATACTTTGTAATATTTCTTAAACCTTCATAATGCCATTTCACGATGGGTGGTTTTGGGTGGCTGACATATCGAAGGTGGTGGTTATGTTTGCGTGTCAAAGAATAAACACAACACTTTTCAATGTGCATACATTTTGACGGTTTATTTAAACTTCGTGTTATGAAAATGATTGTTGCAACATTGCTTGAAACCGGAGATGTGTCCAATGCCAATTCCCACAACACCTCCTTCCTGTGCTCATCCATACTTAGGGGGGATGATTTTGAAGAGAAAATTGACTTGTCAGATATTCCAACGCAGTATAGATTCACATGAAACCGTGAATATTGAAGTGTCGATTGATTTGGGGGGATGGATGAATATCCAATAGGGTGGCTTGCAATGCAGGGGGTGTGAAAGAAACCAGAAATTTATGTTTGGCGGTTAAATTGTCGAGGAGTTTTAAATTACATCGCGAACGCTTCATTAATGTATGCACGGGGATTTCCTAAATCACCGCGACAAGTCATCACGCTATTTGCGCTGGGTCAATGGCGTGCCACCTCATGGGGCGCCAACGCGAGTACTGACGGCACTTTTAAGCCACCCCTTCCAAGCAACTCATCCATCTTCGTTGGCAAGTAATGAGGTGTGATTTTTTCCACGAGACTCAACTGGATTGTGTTTTTCACTACCAGTGTCCATGCCAGGCTTTTGATTCTGCACGGGTGACCGGATGGAGTGTGGATAGGATTGGGGGTGGTGATGATGGTGGTCAAAATCTATTCCTGACATCAAACATCAACGCGTTGTAAATAGAATGAAAATGAATTGCAACCTTTGTCTTTAATTTTCTTTTTTTTTTAACTCTTTGTGTTTTCCTTTTTTTTGTGTTTTTAATTCAGTAAACCAAAATCGATCGAATTTATCGTTCTCAGAGGGTTTTCGAACAGCATTGATTCCGAATTGAAAATTATAAAATTACAAGGGTATAGGTCTGTTGCTTTGAAGCCGGTAGTATGCAAAGTTACGTATATTTATTTTAGTTAAAATACAAGGAAAGTGTTCATTAGATCCCAATTACTTCCTCGTTGAAGGAGTTTGGTGGGTACACCTTAGAGGACATAGCTAAACTCCTTTGTCATATGCATAATAAATTTGCGCTATTCATGCTGAGCACCCATAATTCCGTTAATAGACTCTATGCTTGATAATTTTAGTGAGGTATTCGGAGACCAAATTGAGGGTATTAATATCATCAAGAGGCAATAGTGGCATGATTAGACAAAAAATTAGCCATTTTGACATATTTATGGACTTTTTTCTGTTTCCCTCCCTCAACTTAACGAAATTCTATTCACTTTCCCTGGGTCAATGATAGTTATATCCCGGTATTAATGTTGCCCATTTTTTTTTGTGAAACTTGGATGACATATGTGACGTTTTGTGAAGTGAATGTGAGTGGTATAATTTTGGATGTTTTCATCTCAACAAATAACCCACCCTCAACCAGGTGGTTTGCAATTAATTGAAGTGAATGTAGATTGGGAGGTATTAAGTTTATCAAAGTTGGTATGTAGATGAGGATGAAAGATGGAGGGAGTGAAACTGATTGCCAACACCGCACCTCATTCGGTTGTGTGATGATAATTTATACAATCGTTAACCCTTGACAGATTACACAAAACCTCATCCTCATTCTGGTAGTTACCACCCACTGACGCAATACGTCATTCATTTGTCTTGTTGAAGGTGCCATCGTGTGAAGATACAGGGACCCAAACTCAACTTCTCTCTCCTGTTTGTGATTCGCTCATTCAATATTACAAGGGCACAATTCAATTTTTTGGTTTTAGATTTGTATTTACGGTAAAATGAGGTATTTGGAAAGAGCCCAGTCGGGAAATTCTGTAACAGTATGACAATGTCATATGACAAATTCCGAGTTTTTTTATGTGGTAAGTTCGGCAAGACTATTCGCAAATGTGACTCATTTCAATCATTGGGAAGCATTGATTAATGCTTCCGAATTTAAGCACTGAGTGAGTGAGTTTTGTCATATGACTTTGTCATATTGTTATAGAATTCCCCTACAGGAAGCAAAATATCTGTCTTATAGAAACAAGACAAATGTTTAAAAATTTTAATACACCTGTAAAAGGCTATAATGGGAATTTTGTGTTTAAATTCCAAAGTCCCTTAAGGGGTTTTCCCTAATTAGGAAGCTAAAATCAAGCTGTTTTTCGCGATTTTTTTTAAATAAAGAAACGATAAATCTTCTTGAAATTTTCGTTATAAGTTTACGTATCTAAAGTGCCTAAATACATTTTTTTCGGAAATAATTAACAAAGATTTCTGAGAAATTAATATTTATAATGTATTGAATCTTGTCTTAATTAAATATTTTTGCAATGTACTAGGATATCTTTTAAATGTTCACTTTCAAAAGTTTAGAATGAATTATGCCCATGTAGTATAGAATGAGCAATGGTGGTGATTGAGATGAGAACCCCATTTAATACATTTTACTTCATCTCATACTGGGTTTACACATAGCACCCCCTACATTACAATCATTTCATCTACCCTATCAGATTTTATTGTATTTAAGAGACAGCAATGGTATTCGCATACCTTCGTGCCTATGCTCATGTGCGAGGGTTGAGCATAGAATCATGATGCTATACAAGATGTCTATTCTATAATTCGGATTCATTTCAAACATATTTCCTGGGATACTCTAGAGCCCCTACCCAAAACATCATCGGGCCAACCTGGTCGCTTGGTATCATGTAAGTCACCCCCTTTTGTGAGACGCACGCGTTGAATTGTCGAAATTAACAGAATGAGGTTGCCATTGTGCGACATTAATACGCAACTGTCGTACTTATCCGTCACTTTTGAATGTTTTGATGTTCCATGGAGAAGGTAGAATATTAGATTTATTCCCCGTGATGGGCATACCATTGCTGATGATTGCGATATGGCAAACTTCCCGAAACTTCTCTCAAATGGTAAATTGATTAGTGTTTTGTGTGGTTGGTCGTGTGTTAGGGATCGCTGACAAGAACTGGGATAGACAATATGAGCAAAGTAACTGACATCTTCGTTTCTAATATTTTTCACACTGATTTTACCACATAATTTCATTCTCTTTCTCCTGTTGTCGTTTTTTTTTTCTTCTCTCTATCCCCCTCTGACTGACATTTAACTGACAGTTCACACAATTTTTTCTGTCGGCTGCCACAGAAGCCAAAGTGTGGATCTGTATTATTCACGACAAACGATGGGCTCACATCAAATATTCAACCAGGAGGGTGGGTGGGTATAATGTTTCGTGATAATTGGCTTTTATTATTCTCGACATTTTATTCACAACAACAACAAAAGAGAATTTATTTGTAGACTCAATTTGCGATGCGACAGAAAATTTTTCCGATTTATTTATTAATCTACTCTCTGTCGCAATTTTGCAAAAAAAATCATTGAAATAATTTTTTTATCGGAAGGGGGACTAACTCAAAAACGGACAACCTTTTCAATTTAAACACCACACCTTCATGGATTATTCATGTATCAGTGTCAATTTTATCTTAATTTTTCTAGTTGATTTTTAATTGAATTTCCTTCATCTAGCACGACAACCGGTAGTTGAACGATGGGTTAATTAGGATTTCAGCTACCACCAGGCCCATCATATTAGAGATGATGGGTTTTCGTGACAAAATGTGCAAATCATTTCCACTCTAATGTTAAATAAATGAATGAATGGGTCTGAAAGACTGAATGAAAATTTGAAATGATGAAAAGAAGGTTAAGAGATACCTTATGAGGGGACTCCACTAACCACAGTCGTTATAAAAATGATAGACTCAGTTTTAAGAAATTACCTATTGTTATTAATTTTGAAACTTAATTGAAATCTGAGGTAATGAATTTGAAAAAACAATTTTAAAATACAAATTTAAATGAGAAAAAATAAGAAAAAAATTTAACATGAAACGATGATAAATAGTATGAGACAAAAAGTTAGTTTTCTAAAACACTAAGCACTTTGTTAACTGCTCTTTTGATAACCGGCTGACAGCTGTCAAACTCTGACAGTTGACATATTCAAAACTTTTTTTTAATGAAACGTGTATTTTGTCCAGTTTATAGTGTTAATTTTAATTTTATCGAAGTTTTTGATACACAATTGTGATAAAAAATGACACATTAGTACATCACGAAGAATATCCTGTTGATCTTCTACAAGGCATGAAATATAAAAACCGTTGACAAGATTTAAAAACTCAAAATGTCTTTTTGTCTTCTGAATGAAGAGCTGAGTGTAGATATTTTCCTGATTTTTCCATACTTTTCTTGAATTTAATAGAATATTTTTTTTAAGTCAGATGCTCTGAAAGTCAGGCTGTGAAAGATGGATTCAGCA
Organism: Phlebotomus papatasi; assembly: GCF_024763615.1. Classification (NCBI taxonomy): domain Eukaryota; kingdom Metazoa; phylum Arthropoda; class Insecta; order Diptera; family Psychodidae; genus Phlebotomus; species Phlebotomus papatasi. Next base: position 89,690,325 of record NC_077224.1, on the reverse strand, counting down.
CAAAAATACATATCGAAGTTCAGCTGTTTCTTAAGGAGGATCTCCTAATTCAGCCAAAATAAGTTAATATTTTTTTTATTTATTTTATTTCATTTGACTTTTGAGACACTAATTTCTTGAAATCATAGTGTGGTAGCAAAGGAAAGAGAAGAGAGGAGTAACAAGCGTCCACCACCGTCTTAGGATTGGTAACCAACCTCCAGAGTAAAATGGTAGAAAAGCTCTTTTGCAGGTTGTATGCCAGAAGCAACACATTAAGTGTGCAGGGAACGCGTTACAAAAATTTCGCATTCAGAGACGTCAAAAAGTCTCGAAAAAACTGGTGTCAGTTAATCTATCTATTGCTAAGATAGATAGATAAACAAGAATATACATTAAAAACTTTAGAAAACTATTTGAAGAGCTTTTGAAGATAGAGAATCTAAACCAAAGATGCTCAGAGAAGATTTGCAAGCGTTCGGATGAATATCCAAAACTTTGAAGCGCATTTTTTCCGTTTTTGATTTTTAAGATTTTGTTGAATTAGCAGGCAGGATATCAAAAAATAAAATAGACCGATTAATGGTTTTTTTTTCTCTTCGCAATTAAAAGATCTTCTATTTAAACTAAAAAAAATTGTTGTAAAGCTATTTTCCTATCTTTTGCTGGATGTTAAAGTCAAAATTTTGTCCCAAAAATATATTTTTTAAACACAGAGAAAAGTTACGATTTTACGATTTTTCGGATTTCTTAGTGTGGAGAAGGAACTACGAGCTGCACATATCCCGCCAATTAAGTATTGGTACGACGAAACACTCCAGTTAACTATTTTTAGTCCTCCATTTTTAAATATCTTTTTCTAAAAAAAAAATATTTAAGCATTTTAAATATGCATAACCGTAAACTAAAAATTTCAGTAAAATTGGTCCGTTCTTTGTTCTATAAAAAAACCTGGAAAAATACTTACGTTTTTAGCTAATTACGTTTTTTTCCTAATTAGGGGAACCCCCTTAAGTATCCGCCTTTCCAAATTTTACCCTAGTGTTGATTAGCCTAGTATTTTAAAAGATTCAGGTTCGAATTTTTAAAGTTAATCTGTGATCCATCTACGAAGAAATATCCCTGAAAACCTGGTTGACCCTATTGTTCTATCAGTGACTGTATACTAAGCATTTAATACCTCTTCGAAAAGAGAAAAACTATCCAGTTTAATATGAATGTAATAATGTTTTGAATGGAAGGATGGTATAAGAAATGGTAAAATTTCTACAAGTCATGTCACAATCACTTGTCATAATATTTGAGGTGCTGGTGGATGAGACTTTTGTTTCAACCGTGTGTTAGTTTTCTTTTTTTCAAGCTCTATAATTATGCTCTAGGTGTTTAATTAAATTCCCTATAGTTTTTACTATTTTCTAGAAATTATCCAACTATCTGTTTTTTTTGGAGCAATTTGTTAAAATAAACAGCGGAATTGTAGTGTGACACGAAGTCTATCTAGGGTTTTTTTTGAGTTTTATAGAGTGATATAATTTGAAGAATTGAGCAATTACCATATGTTGGCTCTTGGTTAATTTTTTCCGTTAGCATGTGATCGATTTTACTTGATATTTTAGCGAAAGTGTTTATTAAAATTATAGTTACTTAGTCCGCTTGACCTACATTTATCTGGGTGATTTTGCATGTGCTTTAAACCCCTTTCGCACGTGTCCCTTATTTTCTTATTTTTTCAAGATTCAGGATTTTGTTTTTTCACTCACATCTTCTTCTTGACGTTGATACCCAATCAACTTGACAGCAACAGCTCTTTTTACCAAATACCGACTTCTGTGATGCCCTTTCAACCTTTCCTACATATCGATGAGTCCTTTCCATGCTATTTTAAGGTGATTTTCGAACATTTTACGAACTATGGAACGTTCGGGTAACGAGATATTCAGTTTTCTTTGAAAACTGAAATGATACAAGTATTACAAATTTCCTATCTTTAACTGAATTCTCTTGGTATGTTGAAATTTCGAAGTAGAATACTATGGAATGGTACTGTTGATGCTATATTCGACATATTGGAAAATGATGGAGACTTGAGTAAGTATCAAAGAGAGCAGAATGTCTACCCTAAAGCTGGAGTCAGAGCGCAATTCAGGGAATATGTTCAGGGGGAGAAACAGGTGGTTACCATAGTTACAGGTAAATTCCGGTATGTGTCTCATTCGGAGGCCACAGAACTTCTCCAATGTGGGTCGAAAATCGGATATGTGCTCACTAATGTATTTAGTGTCAGACAGACTACCAAATGATGTCAAGAATTTAAACAAATTGCTACCTCCGTGGTGTTCTGGGCTATCACAAAAATTGGACATATATACTGTCGATTTTAATTAATATCCACATCAATTGCATGTTACCCCAATAACCTTTCCCTCTCAATTTCTTTTCTTGAGGTATTACATTCCCGCCCCTGGGTTTCTTTGATCAAGCCATACAGGGCAATTACAGAACAAATTTTGGACATAATTTTTGTTTAAAAAAAGCGAATAATAACCAACACAAAATCGAAATCTGGCAATAATTGCTTTTGAGAAAGACTTTAGTAGGATAAACAATTTGGGAAATTATAAAGGTTTTTATTGCTTTGAAATTTTGTGTTTTGTATCTTGCTCGAACACTTGGAACAGCTATGAACATGCTTTATCGATTTTAGATTTCATCGCATCTTTAACAAATTACAGGACAGATTTCTACATTTTTTACAATTTTTAGATAAGTTTTAAAAGTTACTCGGTCATTCACTTAGTACTCTTCCATCATTGTTTCTCATAATTTTTCAAAAATGAAATTTTAAACTGCTCTGATGAATGCATTTCTTAATCGATTTAGACAAAATTGGATGATTTTGAAAGGTTTTGAAACACTTAAAGAGCCTTTATCGATAAAAGAAAAAGAATGCAAAAAGTATATGCATTTCGCATAATCAAATGAGTTTGATGCATCTTCAAATGGTTCCGCAATGGATTCGATTTTATCAGATTGATTAATGCAAAACTAATAGGACATCAATCTCACGAAATCGCGCACTTCGCAAAGTTTATTCCACTATTATCTTCTTGGCAGAGGAAGAAAAAAAACGTGTTAAACTAAATTACCTAATTATGGTGAAATTGCCAAGTTAATGGACATGTAACAGTGGCTCAGCATAACAATGCTTTGCAAAATATTCTTTCATCTCTTGAAAACTCACAGATATTGAGGGAAAAATGCATTTTGTGAATTTACGTAAAAAGGGGTATGTTTTCATGAGACTCTCTACATTGTTTAATGTATTTCTGAAGGATATACTCATAATAACAATAATTACAAACTGCCAATTTATTCAAGCACACGCGTGTACAGTATTCGGTAAGGCTATTGGTATCCGATGTAAAGGCATGTTTAAGGATGCATTCTTTCATTTTTTTTTTTAAATATAAATTGATATTGTGTATAAAAATAAAAACATGATTCATAAATATCAAATTGATTGATTATAATTGTCCCACCTTCCTGCATAATCCTTCATCTTTTAAATATTTTTATATCTCAACTCAAAAATGTTATACTTTGACTTCATTTTGTGGTAGACCTAAAGGGGTATTCTGTAAAAATATGAGAATGTCATATGACAAATTTTGGTGGTAAATTCGAGAGCATAGTGAACATCGAATGGCTATTGCAAGGAAATCAATAAAGCCTTCAGTAATTGATATGAATCGCATTTTCAAATAGTTTTCTTGATCTTGCTCCCTGAAAAAATTCAAAATTTGTCATATGACATTGTCATATCGTTATAGAATTCCCTTGCTGGTGCTTTCAGAATAATGACGATTCATTATTGATGTTTTTCATAGTTTCGTTCAAGCCTAAAAGGTCAAACGGATAGTGAGCCTCTCCTCGGGTTTTGATTTACCATATAAAAAATATTTTTTATTAGTTGCGAAACGGGATCTAACGATAGTTTTTGTTCTATTTTCAGATAATTTTTTGGAGGTAGACTAAAAAGAGATTTCGTCCATGCGTGGTAAGTAACTCTATTTTTTGATTTTAATTTTTCTATTTTAAACATCAAACCCTTTCAAGGTCAGGACAAGGTTAGGTTTACTTGAAAGGTCTTGGAATTTTAAACAAATTTATTAAACCGCTTGCAATCAATAATGCCTCAATATTGAACCGGTAACTCAATGCATATTTGGTACTTAATGACTTTATTTTCAAAAACTGCGTTTAAAAAGTGTGGTGCCATCTTTGGATCTTCAAGTACAGTTGATCTCGTCTCAGATCGTTTTTTTTTCTTAATACTGTTGTGTAATAAAAGCACCTTAAAGTGCCAACGTTTATTTATGCATTCATTTATTATGATTATTGTTATGCATATGCAGATTAGTTTCATAAAAACACTAAATATATTCAAATGATCAAAATTAGCCATTCGCCAGTCTAATAATAAAACCCACCGTGTTCATTGGCTTTTAAAATACTTCACAATTTTCTGCGTGTATTTCAATATTTTTCTCTTTCGTCCACCGCTTTTCGTGTTGGGTAGAAAAAAAAGGTATAAAAGTGGCAGCGGATGGTATTTGGATATAAATTTCAATTATCAGGGGTTTTTATCGAAATAAATTCAGTTGTTCTATTAACAAATTACATGTGAAACTTGTCTATTACTACGGATGGAGAGATAAAGAAAAAAAAATGAAAATTATGAATTTGCTATGAATATCATTTTCATCGTCATAAATAACCAGGAATGAGAGATCTTTCGTCCAAAATGTAACGAAATTTCAGTGAAAAAGTCTCACTAATATTTTTGCTTTTATTTTTATATTTCTTTATGTAAAGTATCTTTGCTAAGGTAGGAAAATTATGATAGTATACGGGATGTTTTAACTCATCATTCTCACTCTTAGGTTCTTTGTTGTTGGCTCTTTTTTTTTCGGGAGCAACTCACCGAACCATTGAGGAGATTGTAAAGATGTTTTAACGCATTTAAGACAACTCAGAGAAATACCACCAGAGTGAGAAAAATATTTTATGTTTGTTACAGGCTAAATTTGTTAAAATTCTCAATTAACTTGGACGTGGAGATTTGCTTTAAGTGAAACGTGCTGAAACACAACGGTCAACCGTTTAGCTACCACTTTTTGACACTCCCGCTGAGATTAATGCCCCCTTATTTAGTTGCAGTGACCATTTGATTAGAATTGTCACTAAATTCATAATGACGCGAGAATTATGTAATAATCGGTCAGGCAGTTCTTTCATCTAGTCCAGAGCAAACGGTTAAAGATAACGACTTTGTCTTTAATTTTTATAACTCAGTTTATAAAATGTAGCAAAATTTCTGTTTAGAAAGCTACTCATAAGGCCTATAAACTACATTTGCTACCATTTTCCTAATAAGACCGGTGTTGGTAAGTCGGTGGCAGCCGCATCCAGGTCCCACAATGTAAAAACAACTCTATCCATTTTTTTTATCCGAATTCTAAGTTCGATTTTCAAAACAATTTTAAGAATATTAAATGATTGAGCATGATCTTAGCGCAGTGCAGTAAGGCAAAATTGAAAAAGAAAATCTCATATTAAAAATACGTCAAGTTCAATAAAAACCAATTGACTCATCGAGTGTTTTAAACGAGTTTTCTGACGGTTGTGCCGACGTGCTGACGACCATATTATGCATTATTTTCGGCCTTAGGGCAATTCTTGCACCATAAAACATTTCGACATAATAGAGACGAAATAGAAATGGAATAGAAGAGAAAATATCGGTAAAATCTCTTACACTTCTTTATCTTGAATATGTCCCTAAATCCCATGTGGCTCCCACCCGTGACTCTGAATGTAAATTTTATGACATTTTTTAATTTGATTTTCTTCCTAACTAAATATTCATAATTTATATGTTGACCGATCAAATTGGTGCGACTTCAAATGAATTTCAGTGATTTTTTATGGCTTTTCTCGGGTGTTAAGAAAAGACTTTTTTTTCTTCTTCTCCATCTTATAGCTTAGTTGGAATCATATATTCTCTGGGTATGATCATTTGTGGTGAAGCAGCATGATTTCCCCTCTTCAGAAGGCATTATATTGAATCGTTATGGCATTTATTATATTCTCCACAACACTTTTTAATTCCATTTAACACAAAAATTCTCACCCAAAAATGCATAACTGAATACTTTAGTGTGAGAAGGAGTTAATTAGGTAGACATAATACGGATCAAAATGGGATCAGTTAAAATTTTTCATATTGAATTATCCAAGAGATCCTGCAAGCCACTGAGCATCACCAATTGAATTAAATTAGTGATCAGAAAATATGGAAATGGAGCAATTAAGAGATCCTAAGTATAGCTATTACGTGTTCTTTTCTTAATTATTACACATCGTATAACGTCTCAATATTATCGTTAAATGAAATTCTTCATACTATAGTAGTGCACCCTTTATTGTTGCTCGAACTCCACAGAGAGTGCAATATAAAATTTCAGTCAGATACTCCCTATTCAAGAAGTATGATCTTCTTCGTATCGTGTTGTAGAATTCTCCAAAAGGGATTATAAAACCATATACTCTTAAACGATCTTCAGGCCAAAGGTTTAACACAGTTCCCAAAGGTCTCAAATTACTAAATAGCAATCAATTCAATAAGGTTTTCAGAATCCAATAGATCAATAGTCCTCTATAATCAAATTATAAGACAAGTTTTTCGAAGAAATATTGACTGATAAGGAATTATAGAAGTTAAGCCATATAGCTAAGCCTTAGGTCTGAAGTCCTCTTCTAATCATTAATCTTTCTATAATCATAATTGGAATTACTCGTAGAGGAAATTGCTAATAATGAGCTTAGAGATTTCTAGACCGATTTAAATAAATTTAATAAATAAGTAAAATCTTAAGACTTAAATAATTTTAGTAATAAAGAAGCCATTTTCTATTTTGGACAGGGACAAGGAGTTTTATTTAGAAGTCATTTTGAAGTTCATTTAGAAGTGTTGTAATGGCCTCTACGTGTATAGAGAAATTTATGTCTTATTTGTATTTGAAATAAGTCTTATAATAATAATATAATATTTGAAATAAGTCTTGTTTGTCGCGGTGCCGGCCGAAATCCCGAAAGCAGTAATCCCATTGGGGATTTTGGCTTTGAGGATTTTGGAGTTCGAAATTTTGGCTTTCGGGATATTAACCGGAACTGATTTGATCCTATATCTTATATTAAGACCAAAAGTTTAGAAATAATAACTTGAAGTCTTCGATGGACCTTCCATACATCATCAAAGATTGTCTACGTATAAAGTGTAGTGACAATTATTGCGAGTTTAAATATAACTTAAGAAGATTTCTCAAAATAATTTATTTGTTCTAAAGCCTCCGTTTTCCTTAGGATCTATAACATAACTTTTGTTATAATTTTTATGTGAACAAATCGTCCATAATCGTTAAGGACGTTCCTTTAAACGGTTTCTCGCTGTAAAGGACTAAATAGGCTAGTTTTAAACAAATTTATACAAGCCTGGATTCATTTAAAAAGGTCCCGGATAAGTATGAATTGATTTTAATCGATTATGAATTGACTAAAACCCATTTCTTCTCAATATTGTCTTGTAATCATTCTCTAAGTAAGGCATTATAGCACCAAAATTCTCATAATCTGCTTATACTGCTCTTCGTTCAGTTTTTGTGACTTCTAGAAGTAAAGTGGTTCACTCAAGGGGTTTAAAAGTTTCTACAGAAATTTAAACACAAAATTCTCATTATAAGCTTTTTAAAGGTCTATTAAAAGACTTATCAGTCTTTTAATGCATTCTATTTTACTTCTTGGGCAGTAGTAATTGGTAATGAAGATAGGAAATTAATTATAAACCATAGAAGCAACTCTGAGAAATATTTGAACTGCTTCAGTTAGAATTCCTTTCAATCCCTCATGGTCATTACCATTAAAGTAACAAGAGTTCGAGCATTCCCCAAAGTCTGAGTTACTTTTGCTAATTTTGCCGCTTTTCCTGACTTTTAGATTAACACTAAAACATCTGTCTGGAACTGTCAAAGAGTTAGTTATCTCAGTAAATTGAGATATACTTAATGCAAAATAGGCAGAACCACAAGCAATTTGTTCTAATAATATGCAAGTAATTGACTTCAATTGCTGCTCACTTGGCAATTTCTTCCGGTGCTTCCTTTCTCTGGTTGTTCGAACCAACTGCTACTTAATGGAAAGAAATTTTTGGTGGCATTTCACTTAAGAGCCGGTGGATCTCAATTACAATTGACTCTCACTATAAATTTATTTCAATTTCCCCGTGGACTAAAGTGTGGCTTCTTTTTCACCTCATGTAGATGTTTCTTGTCTCGTCTTCGACTTTGGTAAATAATTCATTAAATGGGATTAAAGTGACCGAGCAGGTGCTCACCTGTGGTTCCAAAAACTAACATCTACCAGAAGCACCCAATATTGAAATATCCCTCTTCAATCGAGTGTTGGCATTAGAGGTATAATCTTGTATTTAAAAAAATACCAATAATATTTTATTTACTTTTTCGGAAAATAACACACTGTGATGATCATCATCTGAGAATGTCGCATGAGAGTATATCAGTATATCGATATCTCTTTGGAGACTAAGCGTGAAAAAGAAGGTACAAAGGAGAGATATCATGTGCCAACACCTGTTCTTTAACACCAAGATGACTTGACTCTCCGGACAAGGTGGACAAATTGAGCTATAAGTAGTTTGTCACAATCTCGCGTTTCAACTGTCCGGTCAAAATGAGGAGAAAATTGATTCTTAATCACTGAATTGCGTGAAAAGAATTTTATTATATTTTTTTTTATTTAATAAATTCAATCAACTTGCAATCTATCTTCCTCAATTACTTCTGGAGATAATGTGCATTTTCGCTCAATTGATTAATTGGTAGCTCATGACATAGAAAACTACTGAAAACCAAATAATTGTTCTTATAAATAATCGTAACAAATTCCATGAATTTTATTATGTTTTATTAATTGCCAACATATAAAACATAAGGGTGAATAAACATCTGAATATTGCAGAATGTTCGAATTCATGAGTTTAATATTGTATTTTATAAAATGAATAGGGGAGACACAGGCAGAAATAGTTAGCAAATAAAATTTTTCTTACAGCATAAAAACCGCATTGTAATAAAAAATGTTTGAGTCATACTACTAAATATTTAATTGATTCGAAAGCATACTATAACATCACACTGTTTAATTTTACCCCTGGCTTATTCTGCCCCAGTTCCTCTTAAAGCTCTGAGACGGCAAACGACAAATCCAACGACATTCTAATAGAACATCGATCGACATGTGCTACAGAGAGAATTTAAGTTTTAATTAAGTGTTTTGTTCAGTGATTGGTCGATGAAATAGTTTACGTTAAATTCTTATCTTCGAAAGACAAAATATTTGGTCAAATATGCTAAATACCTCGCGTCTTCAGCCTGATTCATCTCTTCTCTCCTTTTGCCTCATTTGTTCGCCTGTTTATACCTCTCATGTGTAAGTCTCTACACCAATAATCATAAATTGTCCGGGTCATTGCAACTGAATACCAAATAACATCGAAGCCCGCAATAAATAATAAATTAATTAAATTCCATCATCGACGTAAATAACAGAAGGAAAAAAAGGTAGAATCTTATACTGGAAGAATCTACATTGAGAGAGGAATGGAGGCAAAAGCGTGAAAATAAAAACGAGTATATCACTCATAATTTCTCGGCGATGTTTAAATAATGTGACATCCTCAGCTCGGATGCCACAAGAACTCTCTTGTGCCTTCATCTCTCTTCCATTCCCAGTTATTTCCAAAGACCCGGGATTCCACTGGGCTGAAGATGATCTGCTGCTGCTTCAGTCAAGCTGCGCACCATCCTGAAATCTATTGCCTCACGGCAGTCGGACAGCAGTGCGATTCTCTCGCAATATATTGCATCCATGCGTGCGGGTGGTCCATAATTTGTGGCATTCTGGACGCCCTGATACGCGAGAGTGGTGGCATTCCTCTCAACACTCACCTGCATCTGGTACCCACAGTCAATCCCATTCACCTGAGGGAATGTCAACTCACAGAAAAATGTACCCTCAGGATGCCCAATTGGAAATCATTTCTCTTTGACTATGGTTTATCAGGGTCCTGTTTGGAATCTCTCAAGATTGATCTACCTACGACTTGATTGATGAACATTTGATTTTTTCGCAGTACACTCAGAAAAATCAAACGATGCTAGCGTATTAGGTTGTTAATAGGGATAGGTGGGGCTACTTTGAGCTTTGTGGCTACATTGATATAGGGGAAACTGAGGCAGCAGTAAACAAGAGGTAGTTGTAAACACTGGATTGTTTTTAATTACACAGTAAAAAATTTTCAGCTAGTTTACCATGACTTTCATTGTAAATTTTACATAAACATGTATAGTATGTACTGATACACATTTGTGTAATTTGTACACATTTCGTTTGAAAGATGTGTAATTTTACACGAAATATCTAAGAAAATGTACACAACTGTGTAATCATTCGCAGTTGGTTACACAGTTTACCATTACATTTAAATTACACATTTGCAGAGTACACGTTTTGCTGAAATACCAAAGAAATACCAAAGTGGCAAAAAAGAAAGAAATCCAACGACTATCCTTGTTTTTTACTATATTAGACTTCAGTGGACGAGACCTATATAAATTCATAAATTCAAGTAGTGTAGACATAAATGTGGAGCTCAGAGGCAAAATTGAACATATCCTATGGCTAAAGCATAGGATATGTTCAATTTTGCTTCTGAGCTCCACAAATATCAGTGGTTCATGCTATTCCAATGTTTACTACTGCCGCAATCTCCCCTGCATTTTTTTTCAAATATTTCTAAATAAAGTTGGGCTTTAGCGTAACGTAATTCAGATAGACAAAATAATTGTATATCTAAATTAAATAATGGTAAGGTCCAGCTTTTTTTTAAGAAATATGCAAAAGAAATCATATATCAATGTAACTCCACAGCTCAAAGTAATCCCACTTCCCCCTATGTTGAAGAAATGAATGAAGCATTAGGAATTTATTTCCATTTACAACGTTTGCGTATATTTTTCATTCGACTGAAATAATAATTTTCCAAAGGGGTTGAAATTTAGTACAAGAAAATCTTACCATATTCAAAATCCATTAAAAATTGATCCGACATATTTTTAATAGTCTTAATGATCCTTCAAAATGTATTGAAATAAGTATATCACGCTTGCACCCACTATTGAGAGAATTAAAAATATCAGAAATTTTTTTAGTACACGTCTGTTCTAATTTTTTCGAGATATCTGTAAGATCGTAAAACTGCATAATTTGTATTTAATTCACCTATACTCTTTAATTAGGTGTGCTTTTACTGAAAATGACTCCACGTTTAATGCTTTCATCCACAAAAAATCTTTAACTGTGTGATAATGCGTTTAAAACTTTTTAATAATATTTCTGTTTTTTAAAAACGGTAATGAAATATGCATACTGTTTTAATATTCAGCTGTATTATGGTGCTGTTCCAATGAAAAATGAAAATGAAAAAACATTTTTTAGTACATGACTGTTTTTATGTGCTTCTGCATAATCGACATTTTTTTGTATTGGTTCCTGTCACGACTATTATCCAGTCCTCTTTGTATTCAAAAAGTGCCAAACAGTCGTGACAAGAAAAATCCCCGCAAAGAAAAATCAATTACGCAAAAGTACATGAGGCCGTCATGTACTAAAAAAATATGGTTTCTTTTAGTACACATCTGTTCTAATTCAGCGCATTTCTTTCAATAAAACTGCTTCATATGTAAAACATTAATCGAGAAATAATCTCCAAAACCCATCATGTGGGAGTTTGCTACTTTGCATGAGACATCCAAAAGGAGAGGTGTCTTCAATTGTTGAATAAAATGATTTATTTAACTAAAAGGCGAAATATTCAGGAACATTTTTTCTCCTGTCTGGACATTCTCTGCAACCTTAATTGCATGTGAACAGGCAAACTCTGGGCATCGTGTGGACTTCCCCTGAGATTTCAACTTGGTGTTTTGACAGGATAATCCACCGTGTGATTAGGTGCCTTTAATTTCTTGTCACTAGCACTGAAATTAATTCCATTTTGGAATATATATCTCTCTCTTCCATATTCGTTCCCGGTCTTTGGCTTTCTTTTATTCCCTCAATGGCATATGCTCCCAAAAAGATGTGAGAAAAAATTTCACGGTGAAAATAATACACGTGAAAAAATTAGCTTTTGTGCAGCACCTTGACACTCAGCGGGATGTTTATCACTTGTATTCAATTTTTCACAATATTTTTCTTCTCCATCTCTTGATGCCTAAGCATTGTGTCTAATTTCTGAAAAATTGCCGCTTTAGAGTTTTGAAATCGACCACACAAGCATCTCCACCATCTGATGGTCTCTTTTTTTCCTGGAGCTTCCACCAGGCCAGACGAAGAGGTCAGTTCAAAGAAAAGTGAATAAAATGTTCAGGTGCTTGAGAGATATCTCGATGGTGTTTTCATTTGTGTTATATCTAAAATGTCAACAATGTCATAAATTCTCCTTCTTCTTTCCCATCGTTATCCTGGGATGAATCTCCCAGAGTCCTTTCGGACGAAGAAAAAAAATAGTGATTTTTCTCCTCGGGAGTTTGATGAGTCGAATGCATTTTGGAATCTATCGAGCATGCCTGTTTATCGCTCTTAAGTCCTTCGATATGGCTAAAAGATTGGAATTGTATAATGCTTCTCAGAGCTGTCAAAGTCAAGGAAGGCAAGAGGCTAAAGAATAAGCCAAAAAAAGTGGTCATGGTACATTTATAATCAATCATCTGACATGTTCAATTATCCGTTGAAAATCCCATTGGGAGGTATACAATAGCCATACCTCTAACACTATTTCAAAATATTTTCACCAAAACTAATTGCGGGAGAATTTTCCTTGATGTTTTTCCTAGTGTACCATCAACTGTTTTTTTTGCACTGTGCAAATTTGCCAATATTCCCCCTGCTGGACGAAATAAATGCCCGCGTATTTCATCTTCTGAATGCTAAGACATCCAAATGTGCATCACCTTTTCCACTAAAAATCCTACGGTGTTCTTGGACAACTTATTTGTTAACTCTGACTTTCTTGGTGTCTTTAATAGAAGGTAAATATATAAACGAAACCAGCGGGACACTGTAAAACACCTTCACGATGGTTTTGTTGCCATCCAAACCCATATATACCCTCTGGTCTCCCTGGTCATCCCACCAGACACTCAAGTCGTTTGTATTCCTCCATAGCACAAAGAAAGGAGCTCTCCAAGCACGCGTATTTCTTTTTTGATTCCGGGACAGACGAAGGGAGATGTTGTGTACAAAAAAAAGGACGTTAATAAATTAGTGCCTCATAAAAATTGTGTATAAATTGCAAGAAAAGTAAAAATAAATTTAGTGGCTCTTTTGTCAACATTCTACATATCTTCCACCTTCTGCTCAATAAATTATAAGAAAAAATCGAATTTTTATCAAGAATGTTAACACCACAAATAGTCACAAAAGGTGAATTGAGAGATTTATGACTCTAAACACTTCTTTTTGCTGTTAGAGGTGTCAAAGAGACGAAATGAGGGTGGACATTTATTTATCGATTATACTTTTGTCATCGAGCGACCATAGTATTTAGAATTCGTGGAATACTTCTGACCAATATTATTAGGAAAATAGGTGACTGATTAAGTAGGGTTGGTGCAATTATAGTAATTTCACCCTCGATTTTACTCCATTCGTTTTTAAAATTAAAGATAAAGTGGTAATTTCCTTTTAAACTCATTTATTGGGAAGTTTTTTGCATTTTAATTCAATAAGATTGGCAAATAGGGGAGACAGGGGCAAATTTGCTAAGAATTAGATAGTGGGATGTTATAGTTTGCCTTAGAAGGAAAATGTAGGAATTATTTATTTATTATTTAAAGAAAAATCACTCCCTTCCTATTAATTAAAATATTTATCAGCCTAATAAGGTAAAGTGCCCTCACTTGACCGGGTTCCTCGACTCGACCGGTGGGACAATTTTTGAATGTCAATTTCTATGAATTTTTATCACTGATTCGTATTATTTATGGAATAATTGACCTATTTATTTTAGATCATATGCTAGAAAATATAAATTTTATCTAACTTATTAACTTCAATTTCAACAAAAATATTAAATTTCAATAAAAATACTATTTATAGTGTTAAGCATATTTCACAGATAAACGTTCCGAAGAATTTTCTGTTTGAGTAATAGCGTTCAGGACACTGCCGTCTTAACGTTGGTGACCAACCTTCAAAGTAGTAGATGAAATTTATATCCTAAAATGACACGATTATTTCCAAAATAAAGTGCCGTATGTAATGTTCCTCAATTACCAGAATATGGATCATTTTTATGCGGTAAAATAGCCAGAAAATTGTATGGGAAGCTGGGGAAGTAGTAAACATGGGGTAGTTTTAAAAACTGAGTTATATTTATACAATATTTGGATTTTTGTGCTTAAGGATCTCTACACGGTATCTATGCATTTGTAAAGATATTGTCCTTTGAAGTGTAACAATTTAAAAAAAATCGCAATGTTTACTACTACCCCAGTTTCCTCTAGTCTTCCACATCATTCTAGTATGATATGGTTAACGTTCATAATCAATATTTAGAGACTGATTTAAATTTTTAAATGTTAAAACCATGATCAATGTTAAAAATTCTAGTACTCTGCAAAGTTAGTATGTTTTGCCATCGACTTTTCTGAGTGTAAAATCATATTTGCCGCGAGTGTTAAAATTGTTGATGCAATTGAGGATTTGTATTTAGAGGTGTGAGATGCATAAAGTATGCAAAAGTGATTAGCATATAAACTATTTGATTATCGTCAGAATCAACAAAACCATTAATTGGTTGTATCAAATGGGTACTTTTCCTAATGCAAAGTGCAACATAATTTATAATTGTATATAAAAAAGGCAAACTTAATGGGATGGAATGAGAAAGACGGAAGAAATGTCTGCCGGTGAGTTTCTAATCAGATTCAGCCAATTAAATAATTTTCACACATTTTCACGGTGTAACATTCTCTCTAAATAAGAGCCCTGAGGATGGAAAGAGTAAACCTACTATACCAGATGGAAGGGGTTCCCTACAAGTTACCAGGCACAAATATCTGGTGCCCCCGAGAGTATAATGGGTTGAGATGAGAGATGCCTAATTGAAAATTTATTTGCACTCCGTGGCAAAATGCAGGGAAAATTGTTAGAAATGGCACCCAGATGAGGAGCCCATCGGGATAGAAGCTGTGCCATGGCCAATTTGTACTATGCACCTCGTAAATTTCACGAAATGCACCTCACTAATTGCTTTATAATTATTATTCGCGAGTCTCCGAGGGCCGCTGGTGCAACATACCGCCAGTGCAGTAACCAAAGTGGCGGCAAATGGCGGTTTGAGTATAAAAAGGTTGAGGCAATGAGGTGTATTAGCTGTCAAATTTACACTCTCTGCACTTTCTGCATTATTGAATATCACATATGACAGAGTCATTTGTGTCTGGGTGCCATCATAAGAGTTTCCTCTATCTCTGGTGGCCGGGAGAGAGAAAAGATATTACCAACTCCGGCATGTGCTTTTTAATAGGCGCTGAATAGGACTGACGATCATTTGCCGCTCATAATGATCGATTTGCATGTTTCCCCATTTCCAACTCAGTGAAATGAAGTAACGAAAAAAAATCATCATCATCATCACAGTTAGAGTGCAATGAAAGATAGGTGCAATAATAAGTAGCTTTTTGCACATTGTTTCTCCCCTTGCACTCTATCTACGTCTCTTCAGTGAAACATCGAGTGGACAACACTGAGAGAAAAATATTGGCCTTATGAGAATATTTTAAAGATTCCCTAGAAAAGCTATGTAAGCCATTGTGAGGAGACGTCGACCTCGGGGCAGGCCTAAGACAAGGTGGCTGAATCAAATTCAGGATCTTGCCTTGGAGCGCCTTGAGATCGAACTCGAACATCTTTCTGAAGTGGCGGAGGACCGACAGACGTGGGCTTGATGTCTTGGGCGCGCAATCCCAATAGGGATAATAGGTTGAAAATGATAATGATGATGATTAAAACATTTAGTGTTTGATTTGTTTACACAACAAAATTTTTGTCAATTCAACAAATATTTTATTGGTAAAATTGGGTCATTGTTACCAACCGAAAAAAAAATTAAACGTTTGATAATGCAAACTCTACCGGTCAGAAATTAGATTGGTCAGAAACTATTGTAATTTGGTCATTATTTTGATAACAATTACGTTAAGCAATCTCTCGGCTTAAGTAGTAAGTGTGTATAGGACATAAGGCTCAGAACATGGGGACTGATGCTCCCCTTCCCGAAGTTTGACCAAGCCTATCTCGCTCTCCATACGAACGCTCTCCTATTGATTCCAATCTTTTATCGGGAAAGCTTCAAAACTAAGACCGTTAAGACTTTATGGAATATCTAAATTTTACAAATAATAAGCCAAATATTCCTAATTTTTTAAGTCTATCCTAAATTTTATTTTATTTTCGTATTTCGTTAAAAACTCCAACGTTTTGTTTGACTTTCTTTTAAAAAATATTTTGTGATTAAACTAATCATTTATCAATTATGACAAAGTTTTGTTTATACAAATAACGAAACTCTTTGTTCATTCTGTGTATTTGTATTTTTGAGATGTGATTAGATCAACTGAAAAAGTATCAAATAGAAAAAAATCAGCACAAAGCTTTGTCAATTCATCAAATATTTTCTCTCAGTGAAAAATTAAAAAGAAAGATGTTTATATTGATCTGCTTTCCCATCTGAAAAGTCCGCGTGAGTTCAGTCTTAGAAGATGAATGAAATACTCATCGTGCGATTTGCATAACACATCCTCATATTAACTTTGCAGCAAGCTCACGCAAAAGTTGTGCGAAATATTTGCAGTGTGTGCACATTATAAATAAAAAAAAAATAAAAATAAAAAACAAAACGCTAAACCGCAAGTACGCCCATCATTGCGTTAAAGTAGTGACTATTAAGCCTCTTTGTGGTATCGATGAAAGCCACATTTATAATAAAAATTGGCAATTAAAAAGACATTAATGTTCCTCAATTTTTTCACTTCCTCCCTTATTTCTCTCCCTATGCCTCTTCCTGTATTAAAAAAATGGACTTCTTGAACAATCAATTTAATTCACAAAAATCATAATACTATTTTTTTGAAAATTCACTGGCATGCAACATTACTTCATCCCCGTTCGTGTTGATCGGCGGTCAAAGTGTAAGTTCCGTAGGCTATACAGATAGTCCTCGGTGGAAGTTTAAAGATCGCGAGATGACTAAAATTAGCTTGCCGTAAAAAGAGTGTGAAAAATAGAGTTAAATTTTCAATTCCTTCACACAATAAAATGTTTAACATCAATATTTTTTTTATATAATACGCATAATATTAAATTATGGATTGCCTTCCGAAGAGTTATAAAAAAAGAGTACACAGGCGAACATATTAAGCTGAAATATTAAAGTGAAGCATGTAATTTTCATAATTACACCGCATCCAGCTTCGGCGGCACAGCGACAAGGCCGTGGTTATGTGAGCATAAGGCTGTTGGGTACTCTTAAGAGTGCATTTCGTATACACCTTCTTGATTATTGCACTTTCCATGGGGAAAAGTGTTTTATATCAAGGGGGCATTTCACTGCCAAACGAAAATTGCAAATATTTGACAAATAATGGCGAAAAAATGAATATAGAAAACTTTGCCTAATAATAAACAATTTATTTTACTTTAAAAATTCTTAGTAACGTATTTTACTTGTTTTATTTATTTTATTGATATTGCGAATATTTTGCACATATTAAATTATTTGGTTTCAGTAAAATACCTCTTGGTTTTTATTGAGACAGTATGAAATATCGAGGTATTACTTGCCGTATAAAATGAGTTTTCTTCAAATTAATATAACACCAATTTCAGGCATCATATGGTGCTAGGAAAGTATGAGAAATATCGATATTAAATAATGATTTTACCTATTATATATTTTATTTCGTCATCAAGAGTGTGTTAAATGGTATAAAAGTGAGCTTGAAAAATATATGATTTTTACATTTAAATATTCCTTCTGGAATGATATGATATACAGATGGAATATATCATTGGAAGAATGAGGAGAAAAGAGGATTGTAGCATCATTAATTCACGGTAAATATTGTGTTCAAAAATCTTGATTAAATTCCACACATATAAATAAGATAGTCATCAGTGAAATTCCATAAGAGCAATTCTCCACTCAGAAAATTGACACCGGCTTGTATGGAGGAATGCGAGAAATGTCTCTCGTGTCTGATCTTCTATCCATCATTGATCCGTAATATTACAAAACTCAAGAATTTTTTCAAAAAAAAGAAGCCTTTTCCTCGAAACCATGTGATCTCGATTCAATTGCTTGGAAATTGAAAGAGCACAAAATTTTACAGTACCTTGTCTAAGAGTCTGTTAAGTAGTTCAAGCATTTAAAATATTTCCTCTTACCTGAAAAGAAAGAGAAAAGTGTTAGATCAAATACTATCTTACTAACTTAGGTAAAACGGTCTTCAGACTAAGGGTTTAGCCCAGTTCTCGAAGGTTTCAAAATCTTAAATATCGAGACTTTTATTGTCTTTTGAGAGCCTAATAGGTCAATATCTTTAATAATCCAATTCTAAGTTATATTTTTCCAAAAATCGCTATTGATAAGAAATTAGACCAGTTAAGCCATATGGCCGAGCCTTAGATCTGAAGGCCAAATAAGAGAGAATTATTATTGTACAAGGATTGAGGCCATCAATAAACACCAGATATTGTTGATTTAACCCATGCTACTGTTACATTTAAACCCTTTCGTGGAGTAGGCCTTCAGGCTTCGCACACATTTTGGCTTGAAACACTTCATGTTTTTCTCATATACCTTTAATAAGATCTATTTTTTCTGGAAATGCACAACTTAAGACGAGCTATTAAAGTATGCCTCAGGGTTCGTATGATCCCAAGCTTCGTAATTACTAAATTTTTTCCATGTTTCTCTGTAATATATTTTAAAAACTGGGTAATTTCCCCTAGTTTTTCAAAATACGGGTGCGATGAATGAGATTTATTGAGAAACAGGAAAAATTTAGTCATTACGAAATTTGGGATCATACGAAGCATGGACACTTTTTCTAGATAGATCAGATTCATTAAAGAAATTATCATCATCATTTTCAACCGCTTATTCCTATTGGGGTCGCGGGCCTATGGCATCAAGCCCACGCCTATCGATCCTTCGTCACTTCAGGAAGATGTTTGGGTTTGATACCAAGGCGCTCCAAGGCAAGATCCTGCATTTAATTCAGCCACCTTGTCCTAGGCCTGCCCCGACATCGACGCCTCCTCACAATGGATTGCTCATTAAAGGAATATGGGAAAAATATGAAGTGTTCGAAGCCAGGATGTGTGCGAAGCCTGAAAACCTTCCCCTAGGGGAAACTGGGGCACCACCAAACATGGGGTAGCACCAAACACTGCGATTTTTTAATCAGATATTCGACTTCTAAGGACAAGACCTATAGGAATTTATAGGCACTAATAGGGATGCTTGCCTACTGAAGAAATGATTAAGATAGTCCAAGTATTTAAGAAATAAAAATTAGTGTTTGGTGCTACCCCGTGTTTGGTGGTGCCCCAGTTTCCCCTACAACTATTAGAATTTAAAATTACAAAGGAAATGTATCAAACTACTTAAGTATTATAATCGGAATATATTATCGGGTATTAAAAAGACATTCATAAAGCATAGAAGTGTAACACATTAAACTTTTAATTGTCTTATACATTTAAAAAGCTAATAAAAAGAATTTTGAGCTTAAACACTGCACGGGTTTTCTTATTTTTTTATCTAAGTAAAGGGTGATGAAAGCAGACTTTAAGAATATTGGCTAGCACAACATTTCGAAAGGAGACCGGTTTCCTCGCAAACATGATTTCTGTACATAAACTATTATCTTTCTTAAACAGAAGTCGAATTATCAATCCTATGCCCTGTGACTCACTGCACATAGTTTTGCGGTGCTTTACGAATAGGTTCGTTTTATAACTTCCTAAAAGAATTCTGAATTCAAGAAAAGATGGAGAAGAAGTATTTTTTTGATAATATCTTTTATTTTGTGAAATGCCAATTTTTTCTGCTAATATCGACTTAAGACAACAAAGCACAATTATGATTACCTTAAGTGTTTTGCTTTTGATATTTACTGTAGCACCTAGTTTTAATTATATAAAACATTTGTGAAGAATATTAAACCTCCTTAAATTTATTTAATTTGTAGTTATAGAATTATCTTAGGGTAATATGGGGTAATTTGGTACCATATTCAATTTGGAACATTTGATAAATATAGTTTCTCGTTTAAATGATTGTGGTTTTCAATATTTTTTAAATAGGATTAAGTGATATTTTAATTTACTAAATGTCACTTAGCAGACTTTATTAAAATGTTTTTTAAATGATACTAAGAAGAACGTTAACGTAAAGCCTATCAAATGTTAACTAACATTGTTTGTTAGGTTGACCAACATATTTTTTCGTAATTAAATTTGAATTTTAAATTCGCAATTACAAATTAAAATTGCATTTCATAAGTCTAACTTTTTATTTAAGAAAAATCTTTAATTTTTAATTTTAAATCTAATGTTAAATAAGTTAGTGACATAAAATCAAGGTGTAAGACTCGAAATTCGAATACCTCACCCTCCCCTACATTTTTATAAACGCAAGGAAAAGTGGTTGCCGTATAAGTTGTAATGTATGTTTCCCGCATAAGAAAAAAAAAACAAGGGGGCTTCTCAATGTTTATTAGCGATTCTGTAAAACTGCCGTCGGTTAACTCACAATATTTTTATTGTTGTGCCATTTGGAAATGAAAAATATTCTTCTTCCCATGGACCACAGATAAAGCCCTAAATTGAAGATCTATTCACTAAGGGTGACAAGAGGACACTTGGAACTGGTACTACAATCACCTCATTTGAGGTCTTTGATTGTCATTCTCGAGGGTCAGGACCAATTACAATTTCGTGCATCTTTTCACAATGATGCCATTTGAAAAAAAGAGATATTTTTGTAACTTGTGATCTGACATTTGCCAGCATCTCATGAGGGGTACTTTTCTTCATTTTTTTTTAGATCTTGGCGTGCAAAACAATGTTGATTTAATGAATAATATTTGCAACATTCAGAGAAATTGATATGCTGTGAGAAAAAATCAACGTTGCTCTTGTTTCAGCATCCAAATATCATCTCTTGATGTGATTTTTCTCACAATTTCCTCACTGAAACATTTTCAGGGAAAATAATCTTTAAAGTCTGTGAGGGGGAAAATTGAGGAGTCCAGACGCATATTTCCACATGAATGCTGATGGTGCGTAAATGCGATTGGTTGGGCAATAAACTTTGCAATTTAACGATTCGATTCGTGCTACGCTACAATTGATTGGAAAATGACAGACCGTTTAGCGTATTATTTTGAATATAGAAATGACTGAAGGGCCCCCTCTCCTTCGTCATTTTGATGTACAATGTACAAGTTATTTTGATTTGCAATGGAATACTGAATATATAGGAGAAGATGGGGCTGTTTCACGTAGGGCTAAAACCAATTTTAGTACTGCGTGCTAAAATAACAAAGTAACTAAAACCGTAAGGTCATTATTAAGTTCCAAACCAGTCAAATGAGATTATTTTTATTGATCCTATAAAGATGATAATTATAATGCTAATATTTTAATGGTACTTTAATATTTATTTCGTCCAATTAAATATGTTTTATATTATTATTCGTAAACTAGAACTTGAAATTTGTATGCGATTTTGCCCTTCACTTCCCTAAAAGCAGTGTACACAAACATTTGCAAAATTTAATGTATTATGTAGAGACAAACTAGTTCAATTGTTTTTCAATTAAATGAAGATGAATTTTCTTGTTTTACTAGGAATATATTGGGCTAGCACGCACACCCCTCAATGGCCTTAGAAAAGAAATGACACTTTGATTGCAAATTGTGAGGTAGCTAGAGAACTATGGGCAGCAATAATCACAGTGACAAGCCAAGCCATACAAATGATGGCATTTCGCGATTGTGTAGCGCAAATGGAAATCAATTATGATGGTGAGGGAGAGAGGGAAATTCCGAGGAAAATCGAATGCAATTTCAAAGTGGCACAAACATTAATTTGTATCACGTCGAAAAATAATTTCCACACGCTCAGCAATTGAATGGGTGTGAGCTTTTGCCGCTGGAACATTGACACTTGGACATTCTGCAGATGGTGATATATTTTGCTATGTATGTTGCTCTTGGAGAGCTTTTTGGGCGGCCGAGTGGGCGGCCTTTTGGGGAGGGTGTCGACCAGACGATTGGATTTCTCCTCTCTCTGTCTCACACACTTTCTTCTTTGAACATTTCTACAATTTATCTATCAGACCACCTAATTTTGTTAAAACCACATTTTTTAAATATTAATTGATGCCCAATTGATCATCTTTTACTGTGTCACAAAGACTTGTGGTAAAATGATACTGTCAATTAAAAATTGGATGAAGATAATAATCAAACAGACTATTTAAACAAATTGTTTCAATTCATTCAGTAGTAGTTAAAGAATCAAAAAACTTACAATTCAAATTTGGGAATGAATTAATTTTAGTATTAATTTTGTATTATTATATTGTAATATTGTTTTTAATCGTTTTAGTCGTAAATTGTTATTCAAAAAATTCTGCAGTATCCGAATCATTTGGGATAAAAGCCTAGTTTTCGGGGCAATCATCTTCCAGATGGACCCCTAAATAAAAAAAAAAAAAAAAAAAAAAAAAAGCCTAGTTTTACTGTTATCGAAGTTTAGCTAATTTTTGATAACAATTTTTCTCTCAGTATTTGACAGCTCATCCGAATATCATTGATTCGGACATCGTAAACCTGCAATACCGTACCTGCACTCAAGTAGCGTATACGTCTAATTCAAATTTAGAATATCGAAAGATTTCCAACTAAAACTGTTTTTCTTTGGTTTTTCGAATTTGAATATTATAACTGGACATATCTTTCATATTATATAGTTTGCGAAAAATTAATACAAAATATAGGTTATTCTTGACTAAATTAGAAGATTTTGTTTATTCTGACATAGATGACGCCACTAATAAGTGACAAATTCAATAAGAATTTAAAATTCGAACATTTATTATTTATGATTTCGAAAATGTAGCAGCATTTACGGTCAGTGACATGTATTTGTATTTAATTTTAGGTTTTTAAAGTATTGAAGGGTTTTCTCTTAATCCTGAATCTTTTATGGCCTCTACACACTAGAAAATTTTTGTTCATATTCCTCTCGTTCAGTAATAACTTGCCCGATTTAAGAGCTCTCTCCGGTTATGATTTTTTCTATACCGATTCTAAAGTATATCAGAGAGAACTTACCTAAAAGTCCATTGGAAGTTCGAACGTTTAAACCGACGACTTACATAAAATTGAGCAAGTTCATGATAAGAGAATTTATTTTAGTAAAAATGAAAATCAAATTCAATTCAAATTCAATTCAAATTCCACAAAACTACACAAAAATCACTTTTTGCAGAAAATGTTTATACAGTGTTGTTGACATTGTTGGCGATTGGAGTGTGAAAAAATACCGAAATTCGAAATGGCAGAATAATCAGCGCTAAAGCGGCGAGTACGTGAACTTACACTTTAGGCTTTCGGTAGATTTTCGAATAGGTTTGGCTTGGCTTTGTCTTTTTGAATGGTTATTACTGAACGAAACCATTAAAGATTTTTTTTTTAAACAAGCGTAGGGAATTTTCTTCAATATGGACATAAATTTTTCTAGTGTATAGAGGTCATTAGGCACAAATGTTACGACTGTCCTTGTAAGATTTTGGGTTGAACAATTGAAAGGAGTACAGAAAATTTATTGGTATCTAACTGTAGGATTTCTGGGTTAAAATTGGGAAATTGGTGCGCATTGGAAAAGCCAATTCAAAATATTTACTCGTGTTTGTCTGGTTTGAATGTGATAGCCTCAAAATATGAATAATTGATTCTGATGAAATGGCTTAATTAGCATGTGGCGCGAGTAACTTTAGCAGCAATTTATCACTCACACCCGCTTCAACTTTGCCACTTTTATATACCACCATTAAATTCTATGTACAGTGTTAAAAGCTGTCTATATGAATTCTTCCGCAGAGGAATACTCGAATAGTAAACCACCCCATGAGGATAACACTTACAAAATTGCATAAATTGTAAAAATGTACACTGCTAATCATTAATTCACTTTTGCATCGGAATTAATGTAACGCTACATAAAAATAGTGTTTCAACTAAATAATATAATCAATTTTGTGTTTAATAGTTTTTTTCTAATGGCAAAATGTAATAAATGTGGGTAGAATTTTTATTTTTCATAAAAAATACATTTTATGCAAGATTACATGACTTCTTAGTAAACGATTTAAAGCTAATATGATAATACAAAGTACCATTTTTTCTTCCTGTTTAAAAAAAGAACCAAATAGAAATGGATATTTCTACAAGTGATGTACTCTCCTTAACAATTTTACTTTTTTTTATTCTTAGTGCATTTAATATTAAGTGCACACGAAGGGTGAAAGAGTCATATGGGAATGAGATGAATGGAAAAAAAACAGCCGTCGGTTTATCTTACTTCTCCATATTCCCTCCCATTGAATTTTGACACAACTTTGTGTTTCACTTTAATAATAATGTTACAAAAATAATTTTAATGACTTCCATAAGTTACGCACAACATCGCCCAAGTCTTTAATATAACACCAGACACCCATTGCATCTGAAGCTAATGAAGAGGAGACCATAAGAGGGCCGCAGGAAAAAAATTGAGACACTCATTGAGCTCCCGGATATAAGACATGATTATGATATTCTAGAATCTCAGTTTAATGTCTTTCTCATTTCACTCTAGCTCATCTGTTCTTCCACCAAAGAGAATGGGAGGTGTTCTTGTTTATATTCCTGCTAAATTTTCAGCCAATATTTGAACTTTCCCGAAAGTTATCACACAATCGATTAAAGTGTAACTTTAAAGTTGATTTTGTAGTGCAACTTTCATTCAGTACCTGATCTTCTATGAGGTATCAATGAGATACCTCTTTAATGCAAAAGGTAATGTCTAATGGACATATCACAAAAATAGAATCTTCTTTAGCCCAATTAATAGGGGCCTATACGTTCATGAGTTTGTGGTCATATTTATGATATTCTCCGATTGTAATGTCCAAGTTATAAAAAAAATGTGTGCCATTATCATTGATGACTTGGAAAACAAAACAAGATCATAGCGGCTTTGTAGAACATTTTTTCTTTATTGCTAAAATTCCTACAAAATTGCTTTACCGATTTTGGCAAATGTGATATTTTTCATAATGCCCTAGACAGACTTGCGGCTTAAGTCTAGAGACGGTTTAGTGGGAAACTGATGAGAATGTACAGTATTCTGATTATAATTACTTTAGTCCGTCTTTCAGCTTAAGTTGAAAGTGCTAAAAAATTTTAAAATCTGGGATAGCATTTCTGAAAAGCAATATTTATCCTAGGATAAATAGGATAAATCTTACGTGAAGAATATTCACAAACGAAACCGAATTCAGTAAATTTGTCAACTTTTTGTTTAGGACTAACGCTATTTCAAAACGTAATAATCCGATATTATGCCTTATAAATACGCAAATCTGATGATGAAGCATAAAACAAAAGATAACCTTAGTCAAAAAGTGCTTAAAGATCGACTTATCCTAAGCCTTATAATATCAGTTGGTAAAAGTCCGACAGTGTTGAAAGTCAAATATACCGAAAGTAAGACTATATAAAACGGCTTCAACATACAAATACGTTTTAAGTATTTATATATAGCGGAGAATTTTCGGGCTTCGTACACAATCTGGCTTCAAACGCTTCATATTTTCTTACATATTTATTTAATTTGATCTCTTTGAACAATTGCTTAAAAAATCCTTCCGGATTGAACTTAAAAAAAAAATTATTTATGCATTAAAAGACTTCGATAAAATTTTCTTATACGAAAAATTGGTGGGATCAAAAGCTCATAAGTGATAAGAATACAACTTAATATTTTCAGGAAATGTGTGACTTTAGACTGGATCATAAAATCTATAGTCATTAAGTCAGATTCGTTAAAGGAACATTGAAAAATACGAAGTGTTCGAGGCAAAATATGTGCAAAACCTGAAAGTTTTCCCCTACTTTACACCTTATTAAAATTTTTCAGTTTTGAAATTAGAAGTCCAAGAATAATCTTAACTTTTGTTTGAGGTTTAGAACTCTAGGTAAAATAGATCTAAAAAGATTGTAATTGTACATTGACAAAAAATATTAAACTAACATTTTTTCAAAATTAAAGAGCACTTCTTGACAAATTTGTATTGGTGAAATTTATTTTATGACCTCTACACACTATATAAAAATATGTCCATACTTGGTAATTTTTCCTACAGAAGCGTAGGGAATCTGCTTCAATATTGAACATGAATTTCTCTAGTATGTAGTGGCTATTAGATCTTACATAGATGACGTTTTCAAAAGCAATGACAAAAACTGGAAAAAAATATTGAAAAGTACTAGGTTAGATTTTTAAGAATTTTTTTTTAAACATTTTTGAGGTTTAAAATTTAATAAATAATAATTAAAAATTGAGAAAATACGATTCCTTAAAAAGAATAAAACGTACTGATGGCTAGTAAATAGTAAGGCTTTCTCAAATGGAGTTTTAAATTCTTTGATTTCTGTCATCCAAGCTATTTAAATCTCCAATTTGAAGCTTGCTTAAGCTGTCAAGCTTAAGTAGAAAAATCGTTTGAGATCTAGGGAAAGATTGTGCTACATTGAGCAG
Source organism: Phlebotomus papatasi (assembly GCF_024763615.1). Classification (NCBI taxonomy): domain Eukaryota; kingdom Metazoa; phylum Arthropoda; class Insecta; order Diptera; family Psychodidae; genus Phlebotomus; species Phlebotomus papatasi. The sequence continues at coordinate 89,663,267 of NC_077224.1, read as the reverse complement.
AAACTACATTGAAACTGGGCTTCAACGTAATGTAATTCAAATAGATAAAACAATTGCGGATATAAATTAAATTATGGTTAGGTCCAGCTACCTTTAGAAATATTAGGTTTAAACCTCTAGTCTTAAGAACGTTTTAGTCTATTCTTTTACACTTTAATGAACTTATTATCTCTAATTTTTAACTTATCGAGATATCTTTAACCGTTTTGGCGTTTTAAATTTTTATTTTTAATTTAATTGTGTTTTTTATACCACAAAATATTAAAACAAAAAACAAAAAAAAAAGAAACAAAAGCATAATTCGGAACCAATACATCACATCTTGAAAGAAAAACCAGAGGCACAAAATGTTCAGAGTTAAGGGAATAAATCACAGTGCCTAAATTTATTGCTAGACGAGAATAATGCTATGAGAATCTTCAAATTAGTCCTAATCACCATTGTGGAGATTTTTATCAATTCTTGACTCCGGTAGCTGAATGATCATTTAACATACTGAAGATCTTCATTATTGGGCACCTTGCAATGGTGTTTGTGGGTACAGTGCTATATATATTTTTTAGTGTTGCTTTTTTGGAGGTCTTATGTAGTGCCAACATAGAGCAACTGAACCCATAAAAAATATTTAAGATTGATCTGAACTATTACACATTGTTTATCCAATGAATTGTTGTTAAATGGTCTGGGAAATGTTTTCTTGTTCCTAGGTTAATTCATGGAAGTTTACATGAAAAATTAGGAAGAGTATTTAATGTGGGGGTCACAGGGTGGATCATGGTTTTACAATAAAAGTTTTTAAATGTTCTATGAGGCAAGCTTACCTTCCAGTTTTCGTGATGATCATTTCTGTTCCCAATTCGTGAAACTTATCCCATAATTCTTTTGTTTCCAAATGACATTGGACGGGCCGTAATTCATCACAGTTACATGATCCCAATAAACCAGGTCGTGTCTTTTGTATTTTTGGGAGGAAGAAGATGGAGAAAAAGAAGATGTTACATTTTGTGAATTTTAATTGGGGATTGAATTAGATAAGCTCACCTGAACTGGCTCGGGGGACAATCTGTCCTCATCGGAGGGACTTGGTGGTGTAGGCAGCGCTGCACTTGAAGTTCTAGGTGTTCTAGGAGGGCCCTCTGAATCACTACACTGTTCTACATCCACATCTACATCGTCGTCACCTTCTGGGAAGCGATCTACTGAAATTGGACCTGTGCGAGAAAATGAATCAATTGAAATGGCTAATTCTTTCATCAGGACATCTTGCAAATAATTAAAAATTCATAGGCTATGGATGCATTTATATTCTAAAGAGGTCATGCTATGTATTTCTTGATTGACAGACAATCCCTTAAGGTCACATATCGCCATTGAAGAGCGGTTCTTTTAACATTTTTTCTCTCAAGTCAAGGGGTGAGTTACTTTTATATCCCACTGACAAGGGATTTCGCAAGACTTTAAAGGTTTCTTGAGTTCCTCAATCTTCCTAAAGACTTTCCTGACTATATTTTTTTTAGGTTTTTCGTATATTGTGATTTCCAAGTTTTGAAAATTAATTCTTTTGTTTTCGTTGACTTTTAGGTTTCCCGATTGTTGTAAAACAAATATTCGGTTTCAAGAGTATCGTGACAGATTTATTTGACAATTGCCACAGGTTTCTCAGTATGAGCTGCCCCTTGCTGTCATTTCCTATTACTTTTCCGGAATTCTTCAACAGACAAGCCTATATCTACCGTATATTTCCACAAATAATTCCTTCTCACCTGCGCTCCAAATTAATAAATATATTTTATATTGCAGTCAATGCGCAGTTGATCAGACACTCTTTAATTTAATTAAGTTGTTGTAGGTTTGAGAAGAGATCTTTTTTCTTCCTCTCAAACAACAATACACATCAAAGATAATTTAGCGGTTTGCGTTTCCTTAACAATTTTTGTGCAGAAAAGAAAAAAAAAAAGAGTATATAGGGGAAAAGAGTAAAAAAAGAAAGAAAAAAATGCTGAAACATGCAATAAACCGCAGTGTTTATAAATTCTTTGTCGGTGTTAATTAATCAAACGAAATATCTCTAAATGCAATAAAATTGTAATTTCTTTCTTAAAAAAAAATTTCCACGCACAATTTTCTTTTCTTATAATCCAAATGTTCTTCAAACAGTTTGCGTACAGTAGAGAGAGAAAAGAAGGGGCGGAATAGATAAGAATATCTTAATAAGTAATTAATTTAAAAGTTATTTTCCAGATGTAATTGCATTTATATATGATTTATTGCAGTGTTGCTAAAAAGGAGAATAATTATTCGTGAATTTTGCACACGATACGGTATAGAAATTCATATTTTATTTTGTTTTTAACTCATCAACAAATCTTCCAGATATTACATACCTATATCGTGTACTTAGTGATTGCCAACAACTGCATTATATTGATAGATTCTTTCCTCAATATGTATTCTTTCCCCACTTTAATTTTTTTCATCTTTCATTATATTTCACTTCAATTTTTCTCAACTTTTCTGAATTGCACAAGCACGTAATTTATTCAGTCTTAAAGAGTCAGATAGAAGTGTGAATCGAATCGATTAATAACCTCTCACTCAGATAGTTGCAAACGATAGACCTTATACAAGGAAATACTTTATTGAAAACATTTAATTAGCACTGCTGTAGAATCCCCTATAAATTTTTTTATATATGAATTTAATTGAGTCTTCGCAACTTTTCACGTTGAGAAAAAATTGATTTATCACGATAGGCTACATCAAATGTGTTAAGTTTTCTTAAGAAAAATTCTCAACTGGTTTTTTGACGTGAAAATTGTATACTTGGAAAAATTTGAATTCAATTTGTAGATCAATGAATAATTAAAACTTCTAAAAGCAATAGTTTTCCACCTTTTTCCATTTAGTACAAGTTCATAGACATGGATTCCAGTGATCCGTTTTTTATTGAAAGTTAGCAAAAAGCGGTCAAATTTATGAGTAAAATGGTTAGTATTTTCTTTAAAATATAATTAAAAGGATATTGAGCGCAAGTGCCCTGTTTTTAAAAGATATTGCGGAGTCACAAATTAGTCATTACGAGGCTTGGTATCGTACAAAGCATGGGCACTTTCCCTTAAGTAGGGCTGAAGGAACACGTGTTTGACAGGGAACACTTGATAGTTTCGTCAAAATATTTAAATTTATTTAATATATCTAATAAAATGCAAATAGGGGGAAGTGGGGCGCCTTCGAATTAAGGCAGCTTTAAAACTGGGTTTTATTCTTTTACTTTTAAATAAAACTGGGCCTTAATACTATGTATTTTAGTTTTTACATTTAGCTAGTGTCCAGTTGTATTTAAACATAGGAGAAAACCAAGGGGTGAATAAGTGGCTCTCAGTGTGCACCGTGAGCGGTGATCGGAAAAAATAATGCCGATCTGGAGTTGAAAATCGACAGATCGGCATTATTTTATTAAGAAATCAACAGATCGGCACAATTTTGCTAAGGAGTGACAGATTGGCGTGTTCATTAGCAAAAATCAGCAGATTGGCACAATTTTAGCGAAGTATCGATTGATTTAAATGAAGTATAGAATTCGTTTAAACTCGTATGACATCATAAATTTCCTATAGACAATTCCAATGGTAATTTTTAATGTACTGTACTGGAAACACTAATCTTCTAGACGTACTTGGCAGACCGGTACGAGATCGACAAAATTCGTGCGAAATCGGCAAATCAGCACAATTTTTACAAAATATCGACACTCGAATGAACCGTGAGCGGCACATTTATCTACCCCTTGGAGAAAACAGCCTTATTTTAAAAGTGACCCAAATCAAAGGTGCCCTACTTCCCCCTAATATGACGTCTTTTCCTATAAGGATAGTTGTTATTAGAATTTTGCATCTTAAATGGGTACAGAACAAAAAGTGCTAATAGGTGTTTCTTCCACCCTACGTCAGTTATTATCCCAAAGACAAAAAGCGGAAATCTTGAAGGCCAGAATCCCGAAACGTCGAAAATTTCGTATGGTCAAAATCCTGAAAGCGACAAAATTACACAGAGATTAACGTGTGGAACAATATCCCAAAATTTCCCTTTACCTCCAACAGGCGGGGGTATAAACGTGGGAGTAGGTTTTACCCTTTGAAGAATTCATGATTTTAGTTTTCGGGATTTTGGCTTTCGGAATTTTGATTGGGATTCCAAGAAACATTATTTATAGTTTAATTTTTTTTATTCAGTTATGAACTACCTTAGAAAAAAATTTTGGAAATGGTATCCTTTAGAAAAGCCACATTAATTTGTTGATTTACTTGTTATAATTATTTAAAATGGTAACCTGTATTTTACAGAATTTTATGAATTTTTTGTAATATTGTTTTATTTTTAATTATTTTAACCTGACAGAAAACACCTTGCTATATAAATTTAAAATATTTCTTAAGTTTTAAACAATTTCCAATTTAATTATCTCTTAGCCGTAAATAAGATTTTATTTTGCAATAAAGTTTCACTGCTACCACTTTTATTCTCATCACAATTTCTTTTACTTTGTGAGGAATTTAAATAATCTATTAGTAAGGGGAAATATTAAAAGTTCCAGAAAATAATGAATAGAGTTATATACCTTAGAATATTTTTAGGCCTTGTATCTGCAACACAATGTTTTATTCATACTTATATACAGATTTAAAGTTACTTATTTCTGGAATGAAATATCTAAGCTTTTTCAGTAGAGAAATTATCTTAAAGATTTTACTCAAACTCACCGACCTTTCCGACATTTAGCTAAACTTAATTGAATAATAAAAAAATATTAAACCGGGTATAAATAGATATTTATCAGCACTTTGTAGATGATTAAATAAGAGATGAATTACTGAAACCTACAAAAATGATTCAGTTTTCTTAGTTTTATTTTTTTTTTTCTTAAATAAGAGATTTTATATCGGATCAAATAAAATACCCTAAAAATGGAATTGATAAGGATCAGTGTTTTACACTCTTAACAGAGCTAAATAAAAATCTAAATATATTTGCACACATGTAATCACTTTGAAACTTATGTCCAACACGTAATACTAAATTCTGTAAAGATCTAAAACTGGTTAATTGGTCTTTAAATTTTATTTCCATCAATTTTTAGCCAAACCATCCCTCAGCTTCTAGGTTCATTTTAAAGCCGTAGGTCCTGCTGGGGTCTAAAAAGATCAATTCGAAAACTTTGATAACAATTATAGATCCTTCAGCGTACTCAAACTGTTTTGAGGATTTTTAAATCTTTTTAGGGCAAACCGAGGCAGATTAGCAAGCGAATTAAATTTTTTATTACGCATAATTTGGAAAAAAAATTATATCAGGTTAATAATATTTTAATAATTAGGAATAGAGGTGTTTACTCTGAATAAATAGTAATTTGCTTAGTATTCCTTCTAGGGAAAACTAGAACATCCCCTGTTTAATCCTAAAAACCGGGTTTTTTATTTCGATATCAGACCGTAAAGGGCATTGTTTTAAGTCGTGAGTATGTAATTCCCTGGACAGACTTATGGCTTAAGCCGACTTTAATTATTATTTTGCTTATATTTACATTAAGTCATCTCTCTGCTCGGTCGCAGGTGTATCCAATACATAAAGTCAATCCCCGGTTTATATCCAAAAAATCTTCAATAATCTACTTAAATAATTTAATATGAAGTGAGATCTAAACTTCATGTGCCACCTACTAAAGGGTCAGAATATAGCGAAAAAATTGGGTTTGATCAAGTAGCATTCAGAACCTTAAAGAGAACTAGTACAGAGCACAGAGCATTAATAAAAATATCCGAATAAACAATTCAACTGGTTCTACTTTTCGTAGGGGTTTTAGAGAAAAATGTATAAAAATAGTGTACTAATTTTTAATCCTTCATAATTGGTTATTTTAGTAGGGCTATAGAAAACACTTATTTGGAATTAAGTGTTATTGTGAAGTTAGAACTCTTCAACTTTGAATCTAGAAGATATAAGAAATCTATACCAAATCAATACCATCGAACACCAAAGAATACTATCAAAATTCTTGAGATATTGTTTAACCTTAGTCATTACTCGGCTAATCCACAAGTTTGTAAAGAGGATCAGAGTCTCACTTCTTAAGGAATACGTGATAGAACAATATCTAGTAAACTTACTAATACTTCGTTCCGAAGGCTCACGACTTGAGGGACCCCGAGCCATGATTGCCGCAATTGAGAAATCCGTGGCGCCCTTCGAGTTAGCCAGATTGGCGCCGCAGTGGTTTTGGGTGCCGAGGAGCATATCTTCACAACACTCAGGTGAGCACCGTCCTCCACTGCCCTCCACACTCTGGAGTCTCAACAATTTCCTATATGTCTTCACTTTTACAACGTTTTTTTTACCAACTTCAAGTGAGATTTATTCAAGCAATTCAATTATCACTTGGTACAGAGAATGTCACTCCGGGTCTCACAACTCGATGCATCAATCAGTGAGGCCAAAGATCGCTCCTCTGGGTTAAATAGCTCGCGGGTTTTTCTTTTTAAAGATATTTACACAAACACGTGAATGTTTCTCACTTCCATCGCGTTGCGATGTTCAGGCGACTGGAAAAGTATTTCACGCGATTTTCTTGTAGTTACTGCACTTGTTCAATTTCAAAATTTGTTCAGTATTTCTTTGCAATAAAACACTAAAAATATCGCGCACGGGGTTCACACAAGAGCCACATTTGAGGGTTGATATGGTGGGTAGTTTGGCGGAATTGTCAGGTTGAAGGTATTTGACGGTTCCCGGACACACGGATCCAACGGAACACTGATCCAAGACCACTGACGATGTTCACGGAACAAAAGAGACGTGCGAGCCTTGAGGCATACGATACCAAACTGACTGCTGTTGGATTCCGGCTCGATGGGCAAACAACACGACTCATTTCAGGCGTCACGTTCTCCTCAACTCAAGAGCACCTCCCATCGAGCTGAACAACCGAATGGGACAGCTGCATGGTAGGACTGTCAGAGAGTAAGAGGCCGAACTATAGCTCGAACCAACATCAGACTATACATTATGTACGGGGGAATGATAGGGGAAGGCAAAGCAACAGAAGTTGGATCTCTCCTATGCCCCTGCCTTATACCCAGGTCCAGTGGTCAGAGTGAGGCAGATCTAGGTGTTTGTTGGCTTGGCAACACAACACGGGGCGGGTGTGAAAGTTGGATTCCGGGGCCAGGCATTGGAAGTGGAGGTAGTATGTGGAGGGGTCACCTAATTGGCAGCATATGCACCGCTTTTTATAGGTTCCCGGGAGTATTTTGTATTTTATGGCGCTAGCTTTCTAACGCTTTCAACGCTCTGACATGTATTTATGTACCTTTTTCACTTGCCTCCTCTTATGTATTATACACTTCTCACTCAGCCCAGAATGCATTGGAATGGGGCGCCCAATTGTGGGTGCTAGAGAGGGTTCCTTTTGTGGTATATAGCACTTTCAGGGGTGGATTTGTACATGGGTGCTTGAGCCGTCAGTGTGTAAATTGTATTGCTCAGTCAATCTAAAAGTTTTGGGAGAGGGAAAGAGAGACACAGACTTTTATGCCAACGAAGGGCGCGATGTGGTGAATTAATTCTATGTATAAGCAGCATATGAGTGTTCACAGGGTGTTTCAAATCAACCCCTATTTCTCGGTTCAAGTGAATCTCCCATTTGAGGGAGCTTTTCCACTTGAGGTCTTCACTGTAATCAATTCTGTGTTCGTTTTAGCCTATCGTAGGTGAGATTCTTATGGCGAACATATCTTAAAATTACCAGAAATCGATGAAGAGTTGAAACTCAGGGACTCGGGTTGGGATTCTGTATCTCAGATTGTCATGTACGATTAAAGAACTTCCTCTTCTTTTTTTTAAATTGTAATGTGATTTATTTATTATCTTTTCTTTTTAATTTTAGTTATCTTCTGAATTTCTATTATTTTCTCTTTTTATCACAATTTATAGGAAAAGTAATATGTTTGTCACTTAAAACAAATATTAATAATAATAATAATGCTGGCACAATATTCCATGAAGGAATTTTGGCCTTACCGCAAGGGGATTTCTAGACATGCATTATTATTTTTTCTTGTACGGGATGAGGTTGTCAGTCCCATGCCCGTGGAATTAAGTGCAGTGAAGCTCACTGGATGCAATCTGAACACCTTTAACGGCAGAAAAATTCCTGGTGATCTTAAGGGGATTCGAACCCAGCACACTTGCATTATAGAGCGAGTGCTCTTGACCCATTGAGTGTCCACAAACAAATATTACCATTATTTATTAATCTATATTTTCTATAAAATTACAATGAATTAATCATTTTAATTTGGTTTTCGCATACGATTATAAGTAAGTTTTCCTTCAGGGTTTCGAGACATTTCTAAAAAGTTCAATAAATGTTCTGGTCTTGTTAGAGTTTGATTGTTAATAAGAGAAGGATTCGAGGGGAACTAATGTCATGATAATGAAACAAAAATCGATTTATAAGTGGTGGTCTCAGGAAAACCTCGTTTTGCTATCTCTAACCGTCTGGCCTGTAGATCTGGCAACTGTCAGACGTAGAGGCGAACAGAAAGTATCAGAATTCGTTTAATTCGCAACGATATGTCGAATTAAATTGAGAATTTAAGGAATTTAAGATGAAAATTTTAAGGGGCAAAAAAAAGTAGATTATTATGTAAATAAAATAAAATATTAGGGGAGACCGGGGTATATTGTTGTCCCCGGTCCTTCTAAAGTTTTTTTTGCTGATATGTAAGACTAGGATATTGTCTGTATGATACCATATAGTTCAAAGCTCTAAGATTTATTGGAGGAATAAAGAAAAAGTATAACAAATTGGCTATATGTGCCCCGGTCGGGGTAAATATAGCCAATTTCGGGGCACGAACAGCCACCATTTTTGCAGTCAAAATTTTAGGCTTGACAAAGATTATTTCGCCAAGTACACTTAAGCCCTTTAAAATTAAATGCTTCATTTAAACCTAAAGAAAAAGGCTTTAAATATCATTTTATGCCGTTTTTTTTTTAATTAAGTCAAAATTGATGGGAACTCTCTGAGGAATTTCATTTCAGTATGGTCATTTCTAAATAGCAAAACGATATCAAATATCAATAGTTTTTTATCTAATTATTATCCACTCATTAGTAGAGAAACATTAGTTGTTTTAGCATTCCCAGGAAGATTGGCTATATCTGCCCCGAGGGGTGTTTAAGTTCCATTTATTTCAATAAAAGACATATCATTATTATCCAAAAATACGATTTTAAACTCATTTTGTGAATTTTTTCTAAATTGTATTATAATAGGATTAAATTTATGGGGAAGTGCGTTACCTTCAGATGACTTAAGCTTCGAACAACTCATCTTTTAATTGTTAGTCTAATGCCTCAAATATTCTCAAATGAAAAGAAACTATGGGTAAAATCCATTAGGAACATAGGAAAAAATAAATTTGTCCAAAGCTTGAAACGTCTGAAGGTAGCGTGCTTTCCCCTATAAAGTTTTTAGAGAATATAAGGATGTGTTCTCACTTTAATTATAATTAATACTTTGCTTAATGTACATTCTAAGGCAAAATAGAAAAGTTTACGAAGAACTGCAAGTCGATATCTCTTACAGTTCTATTTTCCAAAAAAATACGAATGAATCACATGACAAATTTCCAAATAGAATGGTTGGCCTTATCATATTTTCGTTTTTATCACTTTTAATACTAAGTGAACCGAAGTCATTCTCCTCCCCTACTTCAGTATCTATTCGATAACTATCACTTTTCGTATTGATTACAATAGGTGTGATATAAGAATGCCATCTGAATCATCGTTGGACTGTAGGGAACATTTTTTTGTCACATTTCGTGGCAATGGAGCTTTTTTGTGGTATGGGGAGCAATGGAGACGCCTGGTGGGTGGTATGGAGCCTTCCAACATCCTCCCTTAATGGCATATCTCATTATCCATTCGCTTGTATATTGAGTTGACGCTTTTGAGAGCATTTTGATTTCGTGTTGGAACTTTTTTCACTCACATTAAATTTTTTATTGGATACAAAAGAGGATTTTTCTCCCAATTGGGAGATGTTCATCCTCCAGCAAATTGGTTTGGATTTGACCAGAAAATTTTATCGTATTATCTCTGGTGCAATGTGATTTCCGTGTGAGTCAATTATGAATTTGAAAAATTGAAGGGTTGCCTTCCTCTTCAATTTTGGCTGTGGCGACGGCACAAATATCCGCGAAAATTGACTAAATTCGCGGTGGCTGAAGGAGCAAAAAAAAGTCCCTGATTGAATGGATTTTATTATTTCAGACGCGACATGTCTTTTTTCTCTGGGAACAGATTTTGATTCTAGGAGGAATCAATACACATTTTTCTACGTGGCCGACGGCAATTATGAAACTTTATAAATAATTCAGTCCGTATACACAAGTTTCAATTATAAATTTCTGTCAATTTTCTCGGTGCTTCACAAAAGTTAACCCTCCTGAGAGATATTGCGATATTAACAATGCCAGGATATAACGTATTAGCCTAAATCGAGGGGTTTTCACTGTAAATTTTAAATGTTTTTACCATAAATATTCGGTATGCTTTATTTTACTTTATTATATCTCGGTATGCTGTATTTTGCTCGGAATATGTAGGGAGAGGTGGGGCTACTTTGAGCTGTGGGGCTACATTGATATATAGTTTTTTCTCAGATACCAAATGAAACTAGGTTTCAATGTAATGTAATTTAGATAGACAAAACTATTATGGAACTAAATAAAATAATTCTAAGGCCTTGTTACTTTTATAACTATGCAAAAAAAATCGTATATCAATACAGCCCCACAGCTCAAAATAGCCCCACCTCCCCCTATCGATCCTACTGTGCCATTTTAGGTTGAGAATAATTTCAGATTATTCCTCCTTCGTGAGTTATGAATAACTACTTACATGTGAAATTTTTAATGTTTAATTACATTTAATGGTGATGCTCGAAGCTAAAGGTTTTCGCCCATCATAAAACAGGCAACGTCATGAAAAATGAAACAATAGAGCTTTAACTGCTTATATTTGAAATACCAGAGCTCAAATGCAAAAATAGGTATTTATATTATTGTGGAATTTACATCACTGGAAATTTATTTGTTTGTCAATTACGAGTGGGCGTGGTTTATATTTCATGGGAAGGTGATATGAGGCCTTTTCGAAATGACATAATGGGGATTGTTACCTAGAAATGTGTTAAAGATGTTTCCTTTAAAAAAAAAAAAACTCAAATTTTCTGATTTTATTTGCTGTAGTTCATGGAAGAAGCGGAGCTGGGCGTGGCCTAAAATTTTATTTTGAACAATTTACGGAAATCTTGGAATAATATTTTAATATTCTAATTTAACAATAAGGATTCATGACTGTAGTGCTCTGAATCTTTTGTATTGAAGTGATGAACGAATGCCAAAAACATATTGAACAACCCCTTGCTGTTAGTAAAAGTGATTTAGGGGATGAAGTTTGTCTTTTCAATCTCATACTCTATCCCTCGTGTATTCTGTTATTGAGAGTTTCACCTCATAAACAGCGTCACACTACAATTTGGGCTTTTCTGGTGGTTTTAAGAAAATATTGTCGGTCCTCAAAAATACACAAATGGTTTCTTATTTCAAAGCGTGACGGTATTTTAGTTAAAGCCTCCAGTTTCAGAGTCATTTTCTTCAAATGAAGATTTATTGCTGAAGCTCTCTTGTGGCTCACTTTTTTTTCTCAACAGATACTCGCAAATTTTCACCCGAAAATCAATTTTGAACGCCAATTGAAGAGGAAGAAAAATCAGTCAAAATAATTAAATGGTAGATTTTCTTTATATTGCTACTGAAATTGAGTTATATTTTTCAGAAGAAGCCATCGATATATTTTCTAATGATTTATGTTGTGGCATCCTCGTGGAAGATGCTCTAATAAGTGTAAATTTCAACAGAAATAGAATTATAAATTATCCCTCCAAAATGGTGAAATGGCGTCAATGTGTTATATATACTCAAGATATATATTTATCTATATACATATAGATATATATATTATATATCCAAAATGAGAAATAGAAAGAAAAAAGAGCCACCCCTTTTGGCTCGATGTGAATGTAAATTAGGCCAGGGAGGAAGTCACCATGGAAAATCTCGAATGTTGATAGAGAAAATGGGATTTTTACCACATTCAGACGACTAACTTTTCTGCGCTGAAATGTGCATTTAGGGTGTTGCGTTGTAATGCAAATGAGCCAAATGAAAAGCCAGGGCATTTGCATTTCCGAGGGGTGGTTCACAGGCGATATCTAAAATACCACCAAATGGCTACGAAATGCTTGAAGAAAAGTTCATCGGAGAAAATGGTGAGGGAGGAACAAATGATTTTCGTAAGGTGATAGTTTTGCCAAAACTTTTCCTCCTGAAAGCCATTTCAGCAGATTTGTAGCAACTACATGTTACTTTTTTTTCTCTAAAGCAAAGTCTCAAATTTCTTAAGTTGTTGATCTCATACAAATACTCTGTGGTGGAAATATTTAAAATCTACACATTGCAATCCATTTGAAATACATTTAGGAATATTTGCTAAATTAATTCATTACAATTTTTAATTTTTAAAACAGTCGCAACTTTAAAACATTAAGAAAAACTCTAATTGAATTTAATTTTTTTTAAGATTTTAAATAGGGTAACGTGTGGTATTTCTGGACAAGGTGCTTTTCGGGACATAATATGGGTATTTCTGGATGTGGACACATCAAAAATCCTCTAAATATTTGTTTTCTTATTATTTTTAAGTTCTATATGAAATTTTAAGTTCTTTACGTATCAGACAAACATAAAACTTCTGAAATTTTATTTAATTTAAAGTGTGAAATACGCGTGAATTGTATCACATTCCACTTTTTACAAAACCTTCAGTGCGATCAATTACAGATGTCAACACAAACAGTGCGAAGTTTTTTTTTCGATTTAAGTACTTTGCAAGCGAAATTTAAACAAAATTTTTATGAAAGAGTGAAGTTTAGACCCTCTACTTAAAGGTAAATAGTCAGGCTCAGTCACATTTATTTGCTTAATAGCGATTCTTGCCTGTCCCGAAATACCCAATTGTCCCGAATTACACCATTCTTACTTCTTTACATTTTTTGCTATTTTGAATAAAAAATTATGCAGTTTTCAACATTTTGCGGTAAGAATCTTATTCTGGATACAATAAGGAACATAGAAATAAATTTCTAAGAATTTAGTGAGACGCATAATTTTTCCTCCGCGTGAGGGCACTGTTTTCACCCGTTAGTGGCGCTGCCAACTGTACTCCAACTTTTACTTTTTATGTATTATTCGAAAATTTCAACCAAAAAATAAAACAAACGAAAATGCACCAAATTCTAATGTTTTTTGTAGGGTAAAAATAGTAATTTAGAATCGGAAAAAATTAAATTTTGAGATCTCACTGTTAAAGAACACCTAAGAAGGACTTTTCAGTGTAAAGCTTGTCTTCGTGGTCTATTGTTCTATTTATCCTTCTGAAATCGTGAGGATATCTCGAAATTCCAATTTAGTTCTGATTTTAAAATACCACACTCTATATTTAAAAAAAAACTTTAGTAAGAAAAATGCTAAATATATCACTCACCATTTATTATCAAAATTTAAGCAATTATTGACCAAAATGTCGCTTACATCTTAATTTTCTGTGAACTTTTTCACACAACATCTTTATCAATTTAATTTTAAATACAGTTGGATTGGGCATTGCAATTTTCTGAAAATTAAAATAATATTTACGTGAGGTTGAGAGAAACCAGTTCTTCAATCGCGTCCAATTATCTTGTAAGATGTAAATAAATTAAATTGTATTAAAAGTCTGTTCATGTGCATGGAGTAAATTTATAGGCACTTTAACTTGTCCAGATTCATGGTGAGAAAGTGTCTATTCGCTGAATTAATGCAACCAAATTGAAATACCGTCTTCTCCCACGAATAATATATTTTGCATTATATTTTCGCAAAAATTTCTATGTAAATCGGTCGGCCAATTGCTTGAGTATTTTCTTTGCATTTAGTTTATGTTCTTTGGGAAAATAAAATAATCATCGTAGAAAGGGGAAAAAAATGAAGACTTATAATCAATTCAGCGGCAGCAACATGTCACCAACCTACCCATCTTGTCCAGGTGAATGGTGTGGCCAAAGAAATGGTTGAACAGTCACAAGAATACCTGGATCATGCTGATGGCGAGACAGTCATAAATAAAATCAGAAATTGTTTGCTCATTTAGCATCGTAGCAGAAAAGTCAGGAACTTCTTTTTTCCTCGACCTCTTGTGGCTGTCTCAATGTCATCTTCGTGCCATGACAAAAGAAAAAGAGGTGTGACTCTCTGCAGTGGTTTTCATAAATTTCAATTCAGCTTAATGATTATCCCCGTATGACAAAAGTTTATATGAAAAATAATACTTGAGCATTTTAACTAAAGGAGTGATGACTTTTGTTAGCGGAAGTGTTGGAAAAATCCTGATGAAGTCCTTTTGATTCACAGAAATCTGATATCCAACATCACTCACAATACTTTTCCTTTATTGCTCGAACTCTAACGAGAGGGTAAATATATATCGCTCCTTGGAAATTACAATTGGTCAACTCACTTTTTTGCGATTTTGAGATTCTAATGCACTTAGAAAGACAATTTAATAAATTTTCAGATGATATAAGTCTTTAAATTTCGTTATTAGAATAGTTTTTCAAAATTTTAATTCTTTTGATTAGTTGCATAATTTTGTTTGAAGTAAACGGGCACAAAATATATCCATCGTTCAAATTTTTATGAAACAGGGGACTAACTCAAGCGAGTTGATCCCTTGTCATTCTAATTTCAGCAAAATTTGCACATAATTTAGAACGACAAGAAGCTAACACATTAAAAAGCCTATTTCGAAAGGTAAAAATATAAAAGTTTCGATGTTTACATTAGGGCTCATACAAATAGAATAGAAATAAATTGTTTTTGTTCAGTCATTTAATTGAGATACTTATTTACACAAAGTTGAATCTTTCATACTGTCTCCTGAAAAATGGCCGAAAATTAGTTGGCCCCTTGTAATTTCCAAGGAGCGATATAATCTCTGGATTTTTCAGCCGTTCGAAATTTCCACTTTTCACTTTTCGGGAACTTTCTTGTTATGATATATTTGTAAATCAAAGAAATTCTGAAAAAATACCTTACGCTATTTGTCCGTATGAGTATTAGTAGACCTATAGAGGTCAAACGGTTACAGATAGTGAATTAGAACATTAGAGGAAGATCGGAACATCATTTCCATGACTTATTTTTTCTAATTATCTTTGTGCTTCTTCAGCGGGCACAGTTAGCTGAAAAAGATAGCGCTTTCAGCATATTTCTGCTGAGTCGATCAGCAAAAATATGCTGACCGATCAGCAGTTCTAGAACAAGAAGTGCTAACCAAATGTATAGAAATGGCACTGGATCGTGAGTGTCCTTTTAAGGAGCAGAATTCAGCTGAAAATACATATGTATTCAGCTGCATTCAAATCGGTTAGAAATTCGTCCTTGTTGTTATTGCAATAACTTCTATAACGATTTTTTTTTTAATTTTCGAACGTATTTTCAACTTTGAAGACTATCAAGAGGGAAATTTCGTCCTTATACTCAATTTCAAATCAGTTAATGCAGTTCTCACAAAATTGAATACTATAATCGTCATCAAAGTTTGACAAAGAATTTGAGCATACTGCGAAGTAAGGCTCGCATTGTCACACTTTTTTTCGTTAGCCAGTCCTTTAGACTAGGGACAATGGCAAAATAATAAAAAAAAATCAGACCTCCATGGAAGGGATAATAAAATTTGTATGAGTTATCCTTTTTGGTGAAATAATCGCAATGTTTGATGCAATTCATCGGATGAACCTCTTAACTCAAACTTTAGCATTCTTTTCCTATTTTTATTTTGGCATAGAGAAATCCTTTTAAGTGTCGTTTATGTCTATTCGAAGAATATATTTCAAAGTCAGCTGAAAATATTTCATTGTGTAATAAAACCTATAATTTTGATCCTCTTCTGCTATGCCACATCCTTAGGCTTTTCCTTTCAAAATCTCTGCTGAAGAATATTCAATTAATGTGTTTTTGTTGCATTTAAAAGTCCTTTTCTTCCTTTTCACGATGGTTTCAGGATGATTTCTGCTACTACATTGAATCCTGAGAAATTCTTTTGTGAAACTACCTCATAAGGGAGTGATGCTATTTAAATAGGATAATATTTGATTTGTGGTTTCTTCACAAAGCAATAAATTCATGTCTCATCGATTTCAACAGGACTTAGTGGCAATTTCACTGTGCGACACGTTGTGGGTGTCTTTGACGAGAGTGCCAAAACTTGTTAGAGGGTCATTTAAGGACCTCAAATCTGCAATCCGTATGTTCGGGTCACCTCTAGATTTTTTTGAAAAAGCATTTTTAGTTTTTTGATGTTTTATAAAATTCAAAAATTCATATCTCCGGTTCTAATTATCCGGTGGTAGTCACATAAAGCTAAACTGACGCGTAATTTCATCCTCTATAACTCTTGCGAACATATCAAGCATCTACGATGAAAATGTAGTATATTTTTTAAAGATTTTTTGTAAAAGGGCACCTAAAATGGTGCATTTTTCTGTGTTTTTTCCATCTTCTAGTAATTTTTCCACTTTAATAGAGCATTTTATATGTCAAATAACTATGCCTAAAAGTTAGAGAATTTAATATTCTTTCATATCTTTTTGGTTTAAATTTTCTATCCTAATTCGTTTATTCACAATAATTTATTGAAAATAAAATGCATTATTATAAAAATAAAATCTCTTATTATATATAATTATTTGGTATCTTTGTCTAACCTACAGAAGAGCATTCTCTTTTGCACTCTCACTTACACATTTCATATAAAAAGAGGTGCAGTGAAAAAAAGAGACGTATATAGAAATAGAGATTGAAGAATAGCTGTTATGAGTGCCAAAAAACTATTCTTCTCTCTTTATTTCTATATACGTCTCTTTTTTTCATTTCGCCTCTTTTTATATGAAATGTGTAAGTGAGAGTGCAAAAGAGAATGCTCTTCTGTAGGTTAGACAAAGATACCAAATAATTATATATAATAAGAGATTTTATTTTTATAATAATGCATTTTATTTTCAATAAATTATTGTGAATAAACGAATTAGGATAGAAAATTTAAACCAAAAAGATATGAAAGAATATTAAATTCTCTAACTTTTAGGCATAGTTATTTGACATATAAAATGCTCTATTAAAGTGGGAAAATTACTAGAAGATGGAAAAAACACAGAAAAATGCACCATTTTAGGTGCCCTTTTACAAAAAATCTTTAAAAAATATACTACATTTTCATCGTAGATGCTTGATATGTTCGCAAGAGTTATAGAGGATGAAATTACGCGTCAGTTTAGCTTTATGTGACTACCACCGGATAATTAGAACCGGAGATATGAATTTTTGAATTTTATAAAACATCAAAAAACTAAAAATGCTTTTTCAAAAAAATCTAGAGGTGACCCGAACAAACGGATTGCAGATTTGAGGTCCTTAAATGACCCTCTAACAAGTTTTGGCACTCTCGTCAAAGACACCCACAAAAAGGTAAATTTTGTCGCACCGTGTTTTCATTGAAAAATGCAAGAAATGATTTCCCTATGTGTTTATGCTAAACACTTTAATAGGAAATTGTATGATAATTGAGAGAAAATTTTCATGTTAAATATTCATACAAAAAAAAACTAATCAACACTTAGTAACTGAATTCGTCATTGAAACATTATCTTGGAGTTTTTTTTTCACAAAATATGCAATTAATATGTAAATCGTTTTTCATCTCTCTTTTTCACCACAATTAAAACCATTATGCGGTGCATGAAAGCCATTGTCGTGATGAATTATGTTTCAGTATGACGATGTTTTTCACAGAAATGATGAGGGCAGTCGACAGAATTGTTTTTTTATTCTTAATATCAATGCAAGTCGAAATATTCTTGGAGGAATAAAGAGCTGAGTTCTGTGACGACAGCTCAATTCCGGGAAGTATTTATGTGGGTGGAGTGGAAGCCATCCCTCAAGAGTTTGTTTATTAGAATTAAAGGTAAACAAATAATGACACACTATGTTGAAATATACACTGAGAAAAATACATGATTACATATGACTAATTGGGGTGGGCATGAAAATTAAATACAGATGCTTCAGGATTAATAAGAGCAAGTGTGTGATTATCGGTTGAGTAACTTCCATTGAAGACCTATGCCTAATTCAAGATTTTAGTGCGTGTACTCGGAGAAAAACATATGCAGTTTATCATGAGGTTTACTTGTCATATTTGGTAGAATTTTAGTCTTTTAATTTTTTTTTTGGTTAACGGGGAAACATTAATGACTTTTGTTTTGAAAATATTTTTATGAAAAACTTCAAGGAGATATCGTTATGCCCTAAACATTCTTACGACTTTAGCCGAGGGCGACTCAACGTAATTACAATTAAAATAATGATAAGATTTCAAATTAGAAGTAACGCACAATCGTTTGTAACATAGTCTTCAAACCTAAGGCTTACTCATATGGCTTAACTTCAAATTTTCTACAACGTAAAATGTTTAGGAAAATTTTGACTTAGAAGTAGATATTTAAGGCAAGTTACCCATAAGTAGTCTTTAAAAAAATACACGGGGTCCCGGGATTATGCACATTTCCGGAACCACAGAAAACCGCGCGAAATGGTTTTATGCACCCATAGAAATTTGCATATGCTCCAGGAGTTTTCTCTCGAACGCCGTGATGTATGCCAAAGCCAAATATAAATGGCGCCAATTTTTCAAATTTGTATACACTTTTACGGCGTTATCACACTTGCACATTAAAATTTTAATGTGATTCACATTAATTGTCGCTTGTAAGCGTCCAAATATGTTATTTGTGTCTTTGAGTCACTTAATATTTGGGGTTTTTCTATTTATTGATAAACAAGTGCACTTGGCCTGAAATAATAAGATTAAATTTACCTAAAGCATAAATATTTTTCACATTAAAAAATTAAAGAGAAAATCGCATTAATTTTTCACATTAATGCTATAAACAATTCATATCAAATTTTGCGGGTCAAGTCTACCTTTTTATCAACAAATAGATCAAATTTTGAATATAAAATGATTCAAACACACAAATTACACATTTGGACTCTCACCAGCGACAATTAATGTGAATCATATTAAAATTTTAATGTGTAAGTGTGATAATACAGTTAGAGGTTTTTCAATTTTTTTTAAAAGAAATTAGCTCCCAATGGTAGGTAAACATGCATGATTTTGTGTGAATAATCCCGAAGTGCATAATATCAGGACTCCATGTACACAGTCAATGTTTGCTCTCTGTTCATGTTCTTAGATAGATGTCAAATAAATGCCAATGCGTATCAAGAAACTGTTTCTGAAAGATTAGTAAACCTTAAACATGAATATATTTTCTTGAGAAGAAGCGGACACCATTAATGATGTAATGTGCTATCATAACACATCAAATACTTTTAATTTTGAGGTTTTTCGAAATTATTTGTGGCGTTGTAAAGTTTTTTGCGAGGAGGCCATAAGTAAAGACAGAGGCCACAAGTAATGCTGCCACCCTAAATCTCGGGATAACCTAAAAAAATCACTTTTTTTCTTTTCGATCGCATAAAGACATAATTATCAAAAATAGTTTTTACTAATAAAATTGAATCTTTTACTAAACTGTTACTAAAATACTGACCAGTATTTTAATGTTTTTCATGTCATGTTTTTCATAAAAATATGAAAATGGAGAAAATTTTGTATGAATTTTAACTTGAAAAAATTGTAATAAATTGAATAAATTATTGCATTTGTTGTACAGCGTGTATTAAACTTTGATAGTTTTCTCTGAGTGTAAAAAGCCCATCATTGCCGTAAGACAATTTCACGATTTCTTATGCTTGAAAAAATAATAATTTGGTCAAGTTGCCATTCTCAGTAACACCTTCGACAATAGACCACGTTCTGCAGAGAATTTCCTCAATTATTTCCACTCTGTGAGAGATTGCAAGGCGATATAATTTTATTTGGATATCCAACTTTGGTCATATGTAGGCCTCCCAGTGTAATCTTACTTGGTGGTATAATAATGCAATTGCACCTATTAATTCCCGCGCATTATAACAGGTATTATTCTTTCAAGGTGTGTGAATTGAGCGAAGAAAATTCAAGTGCATCATAAGGAAATGGTATTTAATTTCAGTGTGAATTTAAGTGGGGAGAAATATTATTTTGCAAAATTGTGTACATTTAAGTCTTTCAATTTTAAATGAAATTTTAAATAGTTGAAAGGTTTATTTGCCATCAACATCTCTATTTGGGAATAATTATGTCTTCTGGTATTGCAAAGTAATAGCCCAACTAAACTCTATTTAATACCTTTATACATCATTATTTCTTTTTCCATTGAAGATAAAATCATAATTGTCTCACATAATTGTTATAATCTTCATGATATTCTCCCCTTCTCATCATTTTTTATGGTTTAGTATAGGTATTAACGTCCCGATGGGATTCGAAAGAGACTTTACGTATGGAAAGAGAGACATTTAATGATGACAGAGACGATGAAGGGCAACACCCTAAGTGTCAATAGTAAATTTTAAAAAGGCCACCCACTCAATGACAGCGGGATGTCTTTAGTGGAAGATGCTGAGAAACATCTTGCAAGTTTCTTGAAAAATATTCCACTTTCTAGAGAGATAAACCTATTGTGATTTTTAAAAGATGGATCTCTTCTGGCATATTTACGAATAGATATAGTCTTGTCTAGACGAAGAGGATGTGTTTTTGCAGAAAATTCACAGTTTGAGGTAAATATTTTGCTGTGTAAAAAATTGCCTAGAAATTGTTCAAAAATTACTTACCCAAGAAGCGTATCAGGTTTATCTCAAATAACCAAGTTATTATATTATTATTATGATTTCTCATATTAGGCTCTTAAAAATGATCATATTAAATAATTTGTGAAAATCTTTAAAGGTGTGCTAAAAATTCTGACAAAGTTCTATATTAGAAGTTATATTGAAATATAATAAATAATATAGAACATCTGGTTTATATGTTATTATAGGGCACAGAGAAAAATTTTGAGTTAAGTAAGAGTTTCTAAAATTAATCCTATTAAGAGTAAGTAAAAAATACCCTGTTTTGACTTATTTTTAGAAAGTTTTTTCTAATACTCCTACATTTACCTCAAATAGGGTAAAATGTAGAAATATGCAGTCTTAATTATTAGTACAGTTGAGATTGAAGTTAGAATATTTCAGGGTTGAATTTGGGTCTGGTCGTCTTTTACCTCTTTATTAGTAACAATTACTCATTTTAACCTTCTGCTAGGATTAAAAATAGTGCAAGAGGGTTAATTTAAGTATATTTAATGGATTAAATTTAGAAATATCAGTGGGTTGATTATAGAATAATTCGGAGTTAAATCTAGAATGTTCCATCTAGAATATCAAGAGATTGATTTAAGTAACATTTATGATTAAACGGTGAATTTTAGGTACTTTTCGGGGTTGATTTTAGAAACTTTTAGGATTGATTATAATTTTATCAGGCCAGGTTTAATTTTAGTAACAGGAGGGTTAATTTTAGTAACTCGTAGGAACGATTTCAGAACACATTGACGGTAAATTTTTAGTAACCTGCGGAGTTAATTTTAGTAACTTTTGGGATTAATTTTAGTAGCATTCAAAATTAATTTTAGAATATCAAGGGGATCAATTTTAGTAACCTGCGGGGTTAATTTTAGACACTTTCAGGATTAATTTTAGTAACATTCAGGATTGATTTTAGAATATCGAGGGAATCAATTTTAGTAACCTTTGGGGTTAATTTTAGTAACTTTCAGGATTAATTTTAGAATATCAAGGGGATCAATTTTAGTTACCTGTGGGTTAATTTTAGTAACTTTCAGAATTAATTTTAGAATATCACGGGGATCAATTTTAGTAACCTTTGGGGTTAATTTTAGAAACTTTCAGGATTAATTTTAGTAACATTCAGGATTGATTTTAGAATATCGAGGGAGGGGATCAATTTTAGTAACCTGCGGGTTAATTTTAGTAACTTTTGGGATTAATTTTAGTAGCATACAGAATTAAATTTAGAATATTGAGGGGATCAATTTTAGTAACTTGCGGGGTTAATTTTAGAAACTTTCAGGATTAATTTTAGTAACATTCAGGATTGATTTTATAATATCGAGGGGATCAATTTTAGTAACCTTTGGGGTTAATCTTAGTAACTTTCAGGATTAATTTTGGTAACATTCAGGATTGATTTTAGAATATCGAGGGGATCAATTTTAGTAACCTTTGGGGTTAATTTTAGAAACTTTCAGGATTAATTTTAGTAACATTCAGGATTGATTTTAGAATATCATGGGGATCAATTTTAGTAACCTTTGGGGTTAATTTTAGAAACTTTCAGGATTAATTTTAGTAACATTCAGGATTGATTTTAGAATATCGAGGGAGGGGATCAATTTTAATAACCTTTGGGGTTAATCTTAGTAACTTTTAGGATTAATTTTAGTAACATCCAGGATTGATTTTAGAATATCGAGGGAATCAATTTTAGTAACCTGCGGGTTAATTTTAGTAACTTTTGGGATTAATTTTAGTAGCATTCAGGATTGATTTTAAAATATCGAGGGGATCAATTTTAGTACCCTGCGGGTTAATTTCAGTATCTTTCTGGATTAATTATAGTGACTTTTAGGATTGATTTTAGAATATCGAGGGGATCAATTTTAGTAACCTGGGGGATAAATTTTAGTAAACGGAGGGGGCTTAATTTTAGGAAGTTTGAAGTCTATAGTGCACAATTTATCGACCGTTGATTTCAAAACACTGATCTTTAGTTGAGTTATATTTTTTAGTACGCGACATGGAATGTTGTCTTAATTATTTTAATATTTTTGACAAAGTTTATTTATTAGTTGTGGTGATAAATTGTGATCCATAATGAAGAGAGCGAGGACAATGGCAAAGAAAGTGGAAGCCGAGCAATTTCAATACTGAAAGTCGTTGATAATTAAAAGAATAACATGGACTATATTGCGACCCAAGTGTCAAATTTGGAACCAAATATGGACTATAGCGAGAGACTCTACTGTAAGTGTTTTCACTGTTTAAACTATTTTTTCAGTGAAATTGAAACGCAATTTTGATAAATGATCAGTGATCAGGTCCAGTGAAATTTGCTTGATTTTTCAGTGAAATAAGCAAATTTACAAAAGAAAACAGTTCAGTGCATTTTGGAATGTCAAAAATCTTTACATTATTTCCTGTTTTTCTTAAAATTCTCAAGGTTTTGGCAATCTGAGTGATCTTGAAGAACTTGTAGGGCTGCGTATAGAAATCCTTGTGAAGACCCAGTAGATGTGCTTCACTCCGGGAAAAGAAAATTGCTGTGATGTCAAATCAACGGTCTTATTAATATAACTGATACTCTAAAATAAACCGCCACAATATAATTAACCCTGTAACGGCTAAGACCGCCTCCAGGAGGTCTTCACAAAAATCACATTTAAAGCTACAATAAAGGTTTTATTTATTTAAAAGTGCTATAGAGACCACGGTAATAGTCTTATAAACATCTCTTGAAAGTTTGAACTCATTTTGACTCTTCGTTTTGTTGCTATTCCCAGTTTTGTGTGACATGTCAGAGAAAAAGCAACAAAAAATATTTGTGCAAAAAAACTTACTTCCAATTTCAAGAAAAATACCGATTTAATGTTATCTGTCTAAAATAAACTTATTTTTTACTGAAAGATATGTCATTCTACTTTGTATATTTTATTTTAAAAAAATTGAAAAAAGTAAAAATGTGAAATTTAGAAGCAAAAAGAGTATCAAAAAATGTTTATATTTTCTCACCTAGCGCCTAAACTAAAAAAGATAATGAAGAATGGATGGTTTTTTCGACTTTATTGGATCATAATTATCATAGAAAACATTGTTTTAGAACTTTTTTTTCGCATAGTAAAGAAAACAACGTTAGAGGGTTAAATCTAAATGTAAACCCAGATAACAAAAAAAATCTTAGTCGTCGCTATAACAATAATAATTTTATTCTAAATAACCCTTTTGAAACTAAAATTGCCCACCCCATTATTCTAAAATCAATCTTCAAACTGCCTAAACTTAAGCCCCCTCCGTTTACTAAAATTTATCCCCCAGGTTACTAAAATTGATCCCCTCGATATTCTAAAATCAATCCTGAATGTTACTAAAATTAATCCTGAAAGTTTCTAAAATTAACCGCAAAGGTTACTAAAATTGATTCCCTCGATATTCTAAAATCAATCCTGAATGTTACTGAAATTAATCCTGAAAGTTTCTAAAATTAACCCCAAAGGTTACTAAAATTGATCCCCTCGATATTCTAAAATCAATCCTGAATGTTACTAAAATTAATCCTGAAAGTTACTAAGATTAACCCCAAAGGTTACTAAAATTGATCCCCTCGATATTCTAAAATCAATGCTGAATGTTACTGAAATTAATCCTGAAAGTTTCTAAAATTAACCCCAAGGGTTACTAAAATTGATCCCCTCGATATTCTAAAATCAATCCTGAATGTTACTAAAATTAATCCTGAAAATTACTAAGATTAACCCCAAAGGTTACTAAAATTGATCCCCTCGATATTCTAAAATCAATCCTGAATGTTACTAAAATTAATCCTGAAAGTTACTAAGATTAACCCCAAAGGTTACTAAAATTGATCCCCTCGATATTCTAAAATCAATCCTGAATGTTACTAAAATTAATCCTGAAAGTTACTAAGATTAACCCCAAAGGTTACTAAAATTGATCCCCTCGATATTCTAAAATCAATCCTGAATGTTACTGAAATTAATCCTGAAAGTTTCTAAAATTAACCCCAAAGGTTACTAAACTTGATCCCCTCGATATTCTAAAATCAATCCTGAATGTTACTAAAATTAATCCTGAAAATTACTAAGATTAACCCCAAAGGTTACTAAAATTGATCCTCTCGATATTCTAAAATCAATCCTGAATGTTACTAAAATTAATCCTGAAAGTTACTAAGATTAACCCCAAAGGTTACTAAAATTGATCCCCTCGATATTCTAAAATCAATCCTGAATGTTACTAAAATTAATCCTGAAATTTACTAATATTAACCCCCTGGATTACTAAAATGTACCCTTTGGATATTCTGAAAGCAATCATGATAGTTACTAATATTAATCCTACAGTTACTAAAATTAATCCTCTTGATATTCTAGAAATAATCCTATTTTAAACTATTATTAATCCGTAATATTCTAAAATTATATAAAGATTTTTAGAAATTTTTGACCCACCAATTACTTAAATTAATCCTACAAACTTTTAGTAATTTACCCTAAAATTAAGAAATCAAATTACTTGGAGCAAAATTTACCCTGATTTTAGTATGATTTTAGTAAAAATTTCTTAATTTTAGTCACTTATTTTTCTCTGTGGGGAAAGCATGCTACCTTCGGACTATTGAAGCTTCGAACAATTTTTTTTCAATGTATTTAAACTAAATTTGGCCCATTTTAGTGTTATATTTTAATAGTTAACTCCATTGCTCAATTTTCCAAAAAAGAGCTATGGATGAAATAAAATGGAGTCAAAGAAAAAATTAAGTTGTCCGAAGAATGAGTCGTTCGAAGGTAGCACACATTTCCCTAATGGTTAATTCCAAAATAAAATTTCGCATATATCTAAAGGATTTTCGTCTTAAACGTAAGGTTATTTAGATATAGAGAAAACAATTCCAAAAGTAATTAGAATAATTGTAAGGCCCAGCTACCTTTAGAAATATACGAACTAATCGTATATCAATATAGCCTTACC
Source organism: Phlebotomus papatasi (assembly GCF_024763615.1). Taxonomy (NCBI): domain Eukaryota; kingdom Metazoa; phylum Arthropoda; class Insecta; order Diptera; family Psychodidae; genus Phlebotomus; species Phlebotomus papatasi. The sequence continues at coordinate 89,637,264 of NC_077224.1, read as the reverse complement.
TCCCTTTATCCATCGTTTTATACAGATAATAAATGGATTTCTACTATAAAGGGATCACGAAAAAAAAGAATGTTTCTTGGGTATTCTACATAACATCAGATGGTGTTAGAATATCTTAATTCAAGATTATTTAAATCCTATTAATGGCTGATTGCCTCCAGCCAAAATTTACAAAGAAAAATTAGCCATATCCATTAGCTTATCAATCAATAATCCAACCACAGGCTCCACGCTATTGAGCGCTCCTGATCAATTTGGCAGGTGGAAATGCCATAAAATTTCATCATGAAACCACTTTTCCATTCGAACGTCTTCATTAAGCAACGGAAAATTGCGTTCTTATATCTTCCAGCACTCCTGTCCTGTCCATTTAATACACCAATATATTTATTATAAAAATACTTTTCTGTATAAAATTAAATTTCTGAAGGGTGTAGCTGGTTGCATTATGAAATGGTGCATTCGATCGCCAAAGTTGTTCCCAGATGGTTTAATGGGGTGATTAGTGGCTGATAATTCATATTATTGAGTTGCATTTTATATTTAATACCGCAAAATTTCATCTTCCACATTATGTTGAGGAATAATAATAAATTGCAAATTCACTCATCTTTTTCGTGACACTTGCACTTATTAATTTATTCAATTCATTCACCACAAACCACATCCTAAGAGAGATTCGTCCTCTGACTATCTGCAAAAGAATGCATTGATGCAATTTTTCTAAAAGCTCAACCACAAAGTGACTGGACAAATTTTCGATGGGACAAAAGGAGAAATTAAAGAAGTACTTCTTCATCAATTGAATGGACGCCTTTTGTGTCGTTACCCGTACTTAGTGGCTTTTCTTAGTAAATTTGGCGTTTTTTGAAAAATAACACCACAAAAAGGGACACGTAATTTAAATGTTTATCCCTTTTGGGCTCAAGAGGATGAATATTGTATTTATCGAATTAAGCTACTCACACTTTGTCTAATTAGGGTGTCATACAACATTCGCGTCAATAACCGACGAACGGGGGTTAACAGATGTTGTCACACTATTTTCTGCATGCAAATTGACTAAATTGTGGCATAATAGCACTGCTTCCATGCTGAAGATCCTCATTGTTAAAATTACACCGTAGCACAAAATTACTCTGCCAAATTGTGGACGCGGTAGAAGAAGAAAAAACATCACAGGTGAAATTTTGTAAAGTAGAAATTTTACCTTTTTTCTTCCACCTTTTGGCTCCCTCTAAAAAAGAAATCATCGCATGCACTGAAAAAAAATGGGTAAAAACTATGCACAAATCAGGGTTTGTTTTAAACACTCAATTCTATAATTTGGAGCTGATTGTGGAGGGGTGATCGAGCGAAACCCTGCTAGCCAGGAATATTTAAAATTTGTATTTCTGTTTGAAAGTTTTACTAAATAATTAAGCATGACTTTATGAATCCAACTTGTGGATTAAACTCTCGAATAAACAATAAGAAATTTGTGTGTAAAATATACACAAATTGATGTGTTATTTTCGACATTTTATTGTAAAATCAAAATAATCAAATCTTATTCATTATTTCGCTAAAAACTTGTCTAAAAGTCTATTGAATTTTCTACCAATATACATCAACTGAGAAGACCGGAGCAGAATTATCCCCCAAAAGAAATTTTTGTTTTCCTACAATTTGTGAAAAATAGGGAGTTAACTCTGATTAAACAAGTTTGCTTAATAATTTTTGTAAGGAAAACTGTAACATCTCACTGTCTATATTATTATAAATAATAATAATAAAAATAATAAATCTAACCCTGACTAATTCTGCCCTGGTTTCGCTTGTCCCAAAATGAAAGTAAGTTGACTCACGCTTTTGCAGTATTAGAAATGCAAATTACCTTATGTTAGAATTTACTTTACCACTTTTTAAAACGATTCTCTTTTTTACTTATAAGAATTATCATTATTTTGATTAAATCCAATTCAATCAGTTTAGATGAGTAAAACCAGAAAAATAAACATTTCTTAAAAATTTCATGAAATTCATCTCTTGGAGGAAGCAGGATCTGACCAGTCCTGAAGGAATGTGAAGGAAGAAGCTGGTGAAATCCATAAGAATAAGATCTCTGTGATATTATCGTCTTTTCGGGGTTTTCCGGATTTTTGACTTTCAGTATTTTCTCATTTTGGGATTTTGACTTTTCGAGATTTTGGTTTTCGGGATTTTGGCGTTTGGGATTTTGGCTTCTCTTGGTTTTGAGCCATTCGGGATATTGGCTTTTCGAAATTTTGTCATTCGGGATTTTGGTATTTGGGATTTTAGCGTTCAGAATTTTGGCCGCCACCGTTTTAACAATGTCATTATTTCTTAGCGATGTCTTCGATCTTGGTTAGTTTTATTCCTGAATTATATCTTCAGTTCACTGTTATATCACGTTATTATAGACAATGGTTAATTTATTTTCGGAATACCCAGGGAACTTATGGGGAACTTAGAGGGCTCACTAGGCCCAAGGGAACCGGGAAATCGAGCAATTCTGATTGCATATGAGTTTCCCATTGTCATTAGATTAATTTTAATTACCTTAAATTTACTTCATTCGGAAGTGATGAAACCTAATATTTAACAAGTGATGATAGATTTTCCATAAAATTATGAAAATTCGAGTTATCTATTTGATTTTGGGGTTGAAAGTTTTTCTTAAACATGGCGTAATTTCTATAACTTTATTATTAAAACTTCACGTGCTTAAGCTTAGATTTTGCACAAGATTTCTTAAGGTGTCAATTTTACGCATGCTTGGTGTGGATCCAAGTGTTACATTTAGACTTATCTTACCTTCAGTTTGACAAATCCCTTACTTTTTAGTGTAAGAAGTTTATTTAGTATGGTCAGCAAAAGTTTTGTCGAATCGCCAGCAAAAAGGTAAATCTTCAGAGTATTTGGGTATTCATATCAAATTGGATTTGTTCAGAAGATTTTTTTTGTCATTGGGATATTTTACTAACTCTCAGTCATAACTGTCTGCATTTTATCCAATTTCTCGGTTTCATGAGACTTGAGGGTGGATTAACTAACAATTTTCTTAGACTTAAATGTGGATTATGTCGAGAACGCGAGGACTCCTACAGGATTCCCAGTAATTTGTCCATCTTCCTTCGAAAGTTTCTTCTTGCCGTGCGTTTTTTTTCTTCCCTGGCATTTCACGTATATTGTGGGTGGGATAATCAAGAGGTAGAGAGGAAAGTTTCCTTCATTCTTTTTCATCCAAATCTACTTTGGGGGTTAAACTGTCTTAATAAAAATACCAAATACACCTGAGCTTTTTCTTAAAGCTTTTTTTCTCTCCATTACTTTTTCTCATTTCTTCAATTTATACCTCACTCCTCCTGACGATGGTAATATCCACCCCATGGAAAATCCTCGAGGAGAAGAATTGTTGAGGATAAAAATGTGGGTTGCTCTTGAAATGACATAAAAAGGAAAGGTGTGACACTTTGCTGACTGTCCGAAAAAGTATTTATAAAAGTATAAGGGAAAGTCTAGTAAGGGGACAGCATTGAGGTGAAAGTAAAGTGTGCATTAATTTTACAATATTAATTTACTTAACGGCAAGGTAATGCATTGTTAATTCAACAGGCGTGTTAAACTTTCGATATTTCATTTTCTAAAAGGTGTTATTATTACCATCAGTTTTACTCGTTTTGGAAACTCTGTTTTTAAATTTAAACAGTAGAGTGTATTTTTTACTTTTTTTCTTCCCCCTTACAATATTAGTAAATTTAACTTGTCTTCTAATAAATATCGAAGAGATAAAAATATTAAACAAGTAGATAATTCCCCTGCTGAGATATATTGAACACATTTGTCCATTTTTTGAAACAAAAAGGAAACTGTCAATTGAAATATTAAAAAAAAATATATTACAGATTTTAGGAACCATTTCTTTAATCAATAAAACTACCTTATAAAGGATCCAATAAGTTGAATAATCTAAAGCTAATATGTGATTATACATAGGGGAAAGTACTCTGCCTTCAAAGGTTCATGCCCTCGAATAACGTGAATTTTCTTTAATTTTTCCTAGGAGAGTCACACATTTTTATTAAATATTAGTTTGCTTATTATCAAGTATTGATAATTATGTGATAATTATGTTTAATTTTTTTTTAGGAAAAATATAAAAAAAAGTCACTTTATTCCAAGGTATGAACGTTCGAGGGGAGAGTACGTTCCCCTATAGATTCTATACTATATTATTCATAATCATTACCTATTCAAAATTGATTTTTATGAATTACATTATAACTGTTCCTGTTAATATCTTGACGAGTTTGAGTTATAAAGTTTTTAAGCTCTTCTTTTCTATGTAAAACCAGCGGCAAAGACATAATCAAGAAACGTCTCTGAGAAATAGACTATGAACATTTTTTACTAAATATATGGTCTCAGGTGTAAACTTTATGCGAATTTTAAAATAACTCTTTGCATTTGAGTGATAAATTCTTTTCCTGTTAGTGTAATTAATCACAAAAAAAAATATTTCGCACCAGGAAAGATTGAACAGAAAATTCAACTTTTAGAAATATTGAGAATTTTCACTCAGAAAAATATTGTTATGCCTAAAAATTAGCATTTGAATTGAAATTAATAAATATGCCACCAAATGAGAAATCTCACTATTTGCATAGACAAATGAAACAGTTTGTTGGGATATGGGGAGAGATTAAAATATTTGAGATATTTTGGCATGTGTAAACATTTAGTTTTGAATTTTCCCAGCTCATTTGCATATTCGTAGTTGATTTGTGGAAGGGTGATAAATTTCCTCTCATTGACCCTAAAATAAACAATACGATTTTCCTGAAAAAAAATTACAGCACTGGCAGTTACTGTGCCAATGTAGGGATTTAAACTAAATATTGCTGAAATAGTGGAAAATTCAATTACAGCATTGAGCATATGTTTTCTATTGCAATTCCTGTGCCCCGAATTTCAAATTATTAAGTGGCTGTGCTCCAAATGGAAAACTCATCTGAATTAATGTCAATCCCTCAGAGAGATATGGTATTCAAGAGTTTAGTTCTGGAATTATTTGAGGGTTGTCTTCGATGATGGCAAATCTCCATAGGCAGTCCCTAGCAATATCAAATGTATGGCATTGAATTTGTAATATTCAACAACACTTATGATGCTTCCTGAATTTGTTATGAAACCCAACCCTCTCAATTTCATCAAAGACAGAGCAATATCTCTGTAAATTGCTTGCAAAGAGAGAAAATGAATACATTTATACGCTTAACAATCTTGGTTTATTATCAATTTTGGACTGAAAGTGTTACCGGTTTAAATTTTTGTTCAATGAGTTTATAGGAATTATTGAACATGTAGGGGAAAACCCGCCTTGTTCGGACATTTCAAGCATTGGAAAACTGAATTCTTTTTCAATGTTTCTTATATATTTGACCCCTGGCTCTTTTTTTTTAAGGAAATTTGAAACATTGGGATTAGTTTTTAAAATACAATATTATAATGAATCAACTTAATTAAAAACATGTTGAAGAAAAGAGGTGTTCGAATCTTGTATCATCCGAATGTAGCGAGCTTCCCCTACACTCTTCTATATTAATATGTATATAGTAATAATCGAAAGTTATTACAAATGTTTTCATTAAATGTCAAAGTATTTGTTTAATACCATATTGTCCAATTAATTTATTTTCTTGACGAAACCCTGAGTATTTTCCCAAAAGAAAAATTTTCTTACGTTCCATTGCTTTCCAGAACATTCTTTTATTAAGATTTGAAATACACATAAAATACAATTCCATATTTTTTTGTTCATAATTATAATTAATTTTGTGGATTTTAAAAATCAAAGACATACTTTTGATAGACTGTTGCTTGATTTTTCGTTTATTATTTTTAAAATCAATCCAGATTACTCTTAACATATAAACGCAATCAATATTTCTGCAAAAGGACTTTGTTTGGAGAGAATATAGATTGAAAAAAAAAATCTTTAAGACCACCCAGAAGATTTGCAGATTTCTCTTCTAATTGACCATTGAGTTCTTATGTTTTATAGCTATGCTTTCTGAGTCACAGAATAGAGCAAAAAAAAAACCTGAAGACATGCTCCTTTTCACAATTTTTTTTGACTTGCCACACATGACTTTTGAACAAAAATCTCTTGGTTTCACTTCCGAAATGAGAGCTATTTTGGTGATTTAATACGATTTCTTGTTGGCACAACAAATGCCCATTCGAAAGATGCTCTGAAAAGGCAGCAAAAGATTATTAAGGAAAAAAAAATTGGAACGACAAAAAGTTTGTCCATTGAAGATATTGTTACTAATGCCTCACACTGTAATGCCTTCTTTTCATAACAATTTCGCTTAAGATGAGGGATAGTCACACATTACTGCCATATATAATACATTTTTGAGAATGAACATTAAGAATGAGAAAACATCACCAAGAGGCGGGAATTGAATCATTATGACCGGCACTCGACACTCCACATCCTTCTGGACCACACACTAAGTCTTTTTCTGATACTTTGTTGCTCCAATTGCCATACATGGTCTAACTTATAGTCTCAAACTACTTTCTTAAGACAGGTTTCCTATTTAGTGGTATAGGAAGCTGCTTGGGATTGGTTAGAAAATCAGAGTTTTATTGCAGTTGCAAATAAGAGACATTTCTTGAGAAATGCGATACTCCTTGGAATGATCACGTAGGAGGATGATAACTGTGTGGGCATTTCTCAATCGTTTGGCACTTCATCATTTCCATTCTTACTCATTTTTTCTCTACTTAGCTTGATGAAAATGTTTGTTTATTTTAATGTTCATATTCATGGGATTAGACGCTCTTAACATTGTCGTGAAGACAACAAATGTAAAATTTGAATTTAATTCCCTGACTTCAGTAGAGTTCGAAACGATATTATTTAAATGTACTTTCGGAAAACGCTTCTTGAAACTTTTTTGTTACCTATACCAATTCCTATTCAATGATGTAGGTCTTATTGATGGTGGACACACTATATACCACTTTTGCCCATTGTCCTTTAATCAATTCGACTGAAATGTTAAATGTTAAGAAATAGGCTCTGCAGGGTGATCTCTTTTGGACTACCTCCAGAACATAATAACCGAAAATTAAATAAAAAGGGGTAGCAAAGTGTTCTAGGCTTTGCGAGAGTGCTCGAATTCGTGACTTAGATTGCTATACGTCAAAAGTACTTTCACATCATTTACAGATCACAGGTTCTTAACCGAATTAACCCTTTTCATAACTCATTTAAAAGATCTCCTAATATATTTTTAAGAGTAATAGAAGAAAATTATTTATTGGTTTATAACTGGTTCACTACCGGTACTCAACCAATTTGAACCGATTTATAAATTACTCACAACATTTTTCCAAACACACCTCAGGAGTAATACAATTGAATTCCGAATAAAAATTAGTTATCGGTTATGAATCGGTTCATTACCGGTTGATACCCGATTAGAACCAGTTCAGTTTTATCAGAAATTTCAAGGTCTTTTCAATATGCCTAAACTAAATAAACTAATTAAATAAAGATTGTCTCATCCATTGATGTTCTATCTAGAGTGGTAAGACCTTGAAAACGCTGATATTATATTGCTCTCTTTTTGAATTCGTGTAATTAAAATTAAATTTATACACTTATGGCTTTTACATTTTCGATCAGGAAAATTTCGCAAAACCAAAATTCATATTCCTTTTTTTCTCAAACGATTTTTATATGTTTGTCATATTCTTTTCACTTTCCTTTTTCTTTTAAAAATCGCACTAAATTAGATTTTGTTCAACCGAATTTTACATCTGAAAGAATGTGAGAGACTATGCAAATCTCTTAAGGAGAGGGACGCGAATTTTGATTTCATGAAATTTTACCGATCTAAAAGGTGGGTAGGAGGTATTAAATCAAATTCGAGAAGTAACTTAAAGTAAATTTTAATTGGTAATTAATTTAATGTGTTCTCTTTTTTGATAAAATTTTTATTGTTCAAAATTTAATATTGGGTTTTATGCTGACAAAATTTAATATTTTGCTGATCTAATTTCAACTTCTTGCTATTAAACTTTTGAACTTATAGAAATTAGATAGTTGAAATCCAGAAACAAATAGTTTACATCATAAATAGAACGATAATGTTAAATTAATTAAAAAAAATCAATAATTTCTTATTTTTATTACCAATTCCACTAACTTGCTTTTAATAATTTTTATGTCCTAATTTTAAAATTTCAGATGTAGGTGCAGCCATATTCTCCAATAGTAACTTGTGGTGACATGGGTGACACTTTTTCCCAGAATAATTACATGTGACTTTTTTCGCCATCGATTCTTTTTTCAATGGAACTCCATTTCCTATAACTTGTGGTTTTCTTTTGACATAAATAGGGTTTTGTTCAATTTTGTTAGCACGCCCCATTTTGAGGGTTCAAAATAGTTGTGGACATTGGAAATGTGCACACCTTTGCTTGAGATTCTTCCTCTCACTCTACCTTTTAACATTTATTATCTGAGAAGTCGCATAGAAATATGAAAAAAAGTAAAAGAAATAGTGTCCTTTTGTCTGGAATTATCAAAGGAGAAGAAACTTGTTTACATTGAAAGGCAAAGAAGCGATTTGGACAATAGCAAAGGTATCACTAGACCAACTGCAGAGATACCAAAATATTTTGAAATAAACTTCATAGTCTAATGGGATAAAAAAAGGATGAGCCAGAAGGCAGAATAGGGACGTTTTTTTCTTGAGATAGTCACTTTTCGTTATTTGCTGCCAACAATTATTATTGGTGACTTTTGTAGTGCCGGAGCTACTGGCTATTTAACATGCGCCACAAGCAATTTGTAATCTTGATTGATCACCAAATACTTAATCCTTATTTCAAGAATTTTTCTATAATACGTCCATTCTTAGACACTTGAGAAATCATGAATTGCTTTAACGCGGCATGAGAAGCACTTTAGTTGTTTTCCATTTGAAATTCTCTGGAAACGATTTTTTTCGCTGCCATAATTAATGATGATATTGACATGGAATTTCAATTCAACAAAATTTTTATCCTTTTTCTCTAAATATGACGTATTGCTTATCTGTGGTATCATTTATTTTCCAGGCTTTTCGGAGTATTGCATGCCTTATTTATGCGCCATTTGTAAAGAAGTTAACCCAGGAGGGAGGTGTCTCTTCGGCGGCATAAAGGAAGGAATCAAGGTGAGTTGTAAAAAGCATTGAGCAGAGCATAGCAGAAAATGTCATATTCCATTTACATTTCTGCACTAAATCTCATGACCATTCCCTTTGCCATCTCCGCATATCTTTTTTCAAATTTGCCGACCAAATCATATTTTCTGCTCAGCAATAATCGAATCAGGACAAAAAAGGGGTGCTTCTCGGTCTCTTCCAACCCCCTATTTATGAAATTTCTTGCCTTCTCACGAGGAATAAACTTGCTGGACATTTACCACTGTAAAATGCTATATAATCTCCCAGAGTGAGATATGAAATTTATCATTTGATATATATTGCAAAATGGTTTTTTTTTCTACCATCGGTCACACAACGAGACCGAGTTCAGGAGGGTGTATTTCTTGGATCACCACCCAAAAAAAGTTACCCAGTACTTCTGGACAACCAGAGATTTGTGGGTGGCTCTGAGAAGTGGAAAAACGATATCATGTGAAATTTATTCCATTTCATATGTTGTGTTCTGGTACACAGAGGAAAGTGTACAGTAGAAACTACTAACTTCCATAAAGAAAATTTTTAATTCGTTTAGAAATAGAAGTATAACCTGAACATTATAAGCGGAGGTAGGGAAATATCAAGAAACTAAATTTCAAGAACCTCCAAGCGTGTTTAGAACTTTCATCGGAACTAAATCGGTGCTCCCGGACAGTCTCCGGGGACTGACTGATCCTTCCACCACGAGGTTTAAATTGAATGTCGAAAGAACACGCGAATACGGCGAACACGTGAATTCGGCAAGTCCACTTGCCATTGACGTGGCTCGTTTTTGGGCGAGACAAACTTAATTTTTGGCCTCGACGCGATTAATAATAATAATCTCAGTTATAAGTCAAATTTTAAATTCCCTCCGTTCCGAAAAGAATCGTACGTTTTCTAGTACATTTTGTATGAGAAAATGTACGACTTTTTTCGGAATTAGTCATACATGTCTGAAACTGCCCCAAATAAGGTTCAGAAAGGATTGGTTCAGTTTTGTCGGAAATCCCAAGACCCTTCCTTCTAACGATCCCAAAAAAAGATACTATTACATTAGAAATGCGCTCTTTAGAGCCTTTCAAACTTTGACCTTAGCCCTTTAACGACGAGACACTTTTTACCCTTTTTACGGACTGAAAATCAACAACAAATTAAACTTAGAAACATAATCAATGATAAGTCTTACATCTAACCTTGGAAAGTCCAACAGAGTTTGAATCGATGTATTTTGTGCTTCTATGAACGATATGGACAAAAATAGCCCAAAAATTTAAGTAATTTTTCTGACAATACCAATAAATAATATTTTTCGCTTTAATGAAAAATGTTACGTATGAGTATTGTAGTTTTTATTGCCAAAAGGGCTTTACTTAAAAAATTTGGAAGTATAAAAAATAAATAAAATCGATTAAATTTGAGAATTCAAAAATTCGCCATTTTTTATCTTAAATATTTACTACATAGCAAATAACCAGAGACTTGCAAAAAATATTCTAGATTACTTCAACCTTCTACTTTACAATTATGTGCAGACATAATAAAAAAATAACTTTAGGTAGTCAGGAAAAATTATTTTCTTTATGTGACACCGTTGTTCCAATCTCTTATAAAGGGTTAAAAAAGGCGTTATTAGGAATGATTCAATGGTATTTTCGTATGAAGACGAAATGTCCGCCTGGTTCATATCTTAAACATATCCAAAAATGGAAAAAATATCGCGACGCGTTTTTGATCAATTCCAAAAAAGCGAAAAGGGAGTAGTGGGGGAAATGAGGGTCATGTTAACTATTCTTGGGACAGCTTTTTGGGGTTTCCCCGAAGGTCCAGAGTCTCTATCTCTTACCGTTTGGCCTCTGGAGCTGGGGACAACCGCGCGGGCAGATAGACGGACGGACAAACAGCCTGTTGAGTGGTCTCCGAGTTTGGACGAGGGGAAGGTGGAAATTTAGGTTGAGGTCGAGCAATAAAAATCTTTCTGACATTTTAGCCAAGTTTCAGCTTTAAGAAAAGCTGACTGAATGTAATTCGAACATCTTCAACAGTTAGAAAAGGTTCTGATGAGTTAAAGAGGATTTGAACTCGAGGCACTTGAACTCTGCGACCTAATTGAGTACTGAAAAGAGCTGATATAATTTTGAATACCCTAAAATCTTGTTCGCTGTTTTTAATTAAAAAAAATAAAATTTCTTATGGAAATTAGTATTTTCTACAATCTTCTGATAGTTTTTGGAGCACAAAAATCATATGCATAAATTGTTACAAAATTCCAACAAAATTTATCTCGGTGTACCAGAGATAGCATTATTGTTGTTATGTTATATGAAGTTTCTCCCCCTCTGGCTTGAGTCTGTGGGTTAAATTGTTGGTCATCGGTATGTTTCGGTGTAAGAGCCAGAAATCTTATTGCTGTCGTTATTGAAGTGGACATTTGAATAGAAATGGTCGAATTATGCCAAGTTTTTGGCCATCACAAATGATATTGTGTTTGCATATTGTGACTCCTAAATTTCCGATGAGGAATAAATTGTACAGCCAAAGAGGGGTTCTTCTTCGCCAATATGTAGGATGACTTTTTTAGGGGTTGGAGTGAAAATCTGATAAATTGGTCTTCTGTGACTTTTCAATTTTTCAGCACAAACAGACATGGGCACGTATGATTACCTACAGATTTTTCCCATTGGAGAAAACTTTCGTGTTTGATGGTCTTTAAAACGCACAGGTATCACCTTCACGAGTTTGTGTAATTTGAATGAATGAAATATTGCATTTTAAATACGAGAAATTTCTGACCACCCCCACACCCTTGGGGTATCTTCTTGCCATTGTATTGAATGGTGCACAAAATGTGGCATCGCATGAAATCTCTTGGGGCTCTCAAGGTGTCTGAAAAGAGCTAAAGATGAGATCCTAGAACAGGAAAATCCACAAGGTAGAAAAACACCTTTCTTTTGTAATATATCTCAATGCATAGGGTTATTCTTCACTTTTGCAATTTAGGGAGTACCGGGAGTACCATTGCATTCGGAATATGTTAACACTGCTTGTTTGTAACATTAAATCGATGAAAGATCAGTTAAGGTTTTTATTTTGAAAGGGAAATTTAGATATAAAATATATTAAAAACGAAATCCCTTCAATGAAATGAAAAAAAAATTGAAATTTCAAGATCGGAAAACAGAATAAAAACTTAAGCAAAGCGGAAACATACAAATTTTTATCCTAAATTATATTTGATGTTACAAAAAAGTAAAATATTAAGCTTAAAAGAACATTAAAAATATGTAAAATGATTAGCCATGGCATAAACCAAAGAGACTAAAATCTCTGCTATTGTAATTTTTTTAAAAAAAATCTTTCAGGCTATGAAAATAATTTTTGATACCTGTTTACAGCATTTTAAAATATCATAGAATATTATGAATTTTTATTCTTAATGTAATCTTACCTTACGAGTCTTTAGGCTAGATGATCTATTTAATACCATGTAAAATATTTTTGGTAAGTAAAAAATTCAATATTGAAATACAAATCTACAGCTCTCTTGCGCCACAAAATCGAAGATCTCCGGATGCAATTCGGGATTATATTCAGAGTGAACATGGTGGGCAACTTCTTTCTCTTTAGTTTTAGTTTTTAATGTACTTCACTTTTCTCTTTCCTTTTTCTCTTTCTGTTGTATTATCTTTGTTTTTGTTAATTTTTTTCTTACTTTTTTTTTAGTTTCACCTGCCACAAATTTGTAAGAGAGAACTACCCTATTTTTTGTGTGCTATCAATAAATTGAAATTGAAATTGAATTGAAATAACTAAAAGTAAACATATCAATTTAACAGAAGTAGAATTGAAGGGGGAATGGTTTTAAATGGGTCATCTACCCTACCATCCTGTTGTTTGTAAGCTTTATTTTCTAATTCTAGCAAATAAAGATGCTCTTCACCAAATCTATCGAAAATGTCTGATCGTTTAAATCGGTTAAATTCTAGAATTGGAGAATAGCTTACTAAAAGCAGGGGCAGTCACCCTCATCTCTATACGGTAATTATTTTGAAAAATTTTAATAAAACTCTTTTTGAATAAAATCCAGGTGTTCAAGATTAATTTTTATAAATCGTGTCGAGTGTTTTATTCATTCATGCGTTCGTTTTGAATGGTTCTCATATTGGAAGGATAAATCAGTCTATTAATGGACTGACCATTAATAGGGATCCTTCTTTCATGCATTCTTTATGAAGTTCCGTTGTGTCTAGTGATAGTGCCTGACCAGATGATCCAGGAATGATGTTATAAGTTTAACAATTTTTTCCCAAGTTCTAGAAACGGTTCGTCGCTTGAACCAGTGACATCTGCATCATAGATAGTCTTAATTTTCTTATGATGCTTTTCTATTGTTAAACTAGTGCCGTATTAACTTAATTAAGACTCCTTGGGCATATTTATTTAAATAATAATAATAATAATAATTTATTCAACTTCGTATAACCCCTTTATTAAATGAATTTGAGTTTTAAAATAATTGAATAACCGTGTACGTACATTCTTGGTGTGCTTACATGCTTCACTTTTAGCGGTGTTTAAAGTTGCGTAAATCATCTGAGAAATTAATATGTGCGATAACATGTTTTTCTATATGCCTTAACATAAGCATATACCAGGATAATCATTGAAATGGGGCTCAGTCACATGAATATCTTGTTCGCTTTAAATCCGCGAAACGGGGGGTGAAAAGAGGGCGTATTAATGGAGGCTCGTTGTGAGAACACTGATCTAAGCACTGGAAGGCTATTGTGATGCGGATGCAATCGGCGGAATTCAAAGAGAAATTTGCGAGCATAGTGATCTTGATAAGAGTTGAAAGGTGGCTGCAAACGGAAATAAATATATGATGCAAAAATTTTCTACAGCGAGCTAAAGTAATGAAAAGGAAAAATAAGAGACTACCCACGAGACCGCATAGAAACATATAACCACGTTTTCCAGAACCGTCTACTCCTCCCTCTCCATAAGAACTTGTTGATCTGATTACGAATGGTGCAAATTATTCTGCTGCCAGAACACAAGGTGATGGAGTTCTGTTCATCTTGCGAATAGAATATCACTTGGAAAAGGTCTTCTTTTTTTTTCTTATGGTTTCCTCTTTTTTTTTTTAAATATTAATGGTTTTATGTTGGAGGATGTACATAATATATTGTACAACAGGTTGCAAAGACTACATAAAAGCTGGAACCTATACTACTATTAAAAATCATAATTTTTCTATTTTATTTCTGAGAAAGAATATTTTCTACAGTCGTAATACGAAGGGTTACAACTAACATATAAAAATTTATTTACCCAAAAAACAGATTTTTTTTGTATAATATTTGAACATATCTCAAATGTGGAATATATTTCTTCGAAAATTTTGCGAATTTTAGTAATGCTCCACCCAGAAAACAATTCGTTGTGAACAATATAAGATTTATACATTTTTTATTAATAATTTTCATTCTCATATTTGATATAATAGAAAAAAAGATTGTTAAAACTATTTTCAAATAATAATAACTTTGTATTCTAATTTTTCAAAATTCATATCTTTTTCTTTCTCAAATGTTTTCTATGTGTCTATTTCACTGTTTCATACTCTTCTTCTTCTTTTGAATATCACAGCAAATTCAATTAGGTTCAATTTAATTTTGAGTGAGAAAGAGTGGGATAGACGTATGTAAAACATTTATGGATGAAAGAGATGCGAATTTTAATTGAATTGAATTTTCAATTAAATTGAATTGAATTGAATTTGGGTTTCATAAAATTTTCTTGATTCAAAAAGTATGCTAGGATCTTGAAATTATCAAAAGAAATTCTTTTATTTTTGAAATCTTTCTATTATAATCCTATAAAAAAATATTTAAAATTTTTAGAACAAAAAGAAAATTCTTATAAAAGTTCGAATTTGGATATGTCCGGAATCTAGTCGTACAGATTTTTCCAGAGAATAAATGATAAAAAATTTAATTGAGTAGAATAGGATGAAATTTATCTCCGTGCAGCTGGACATTCGCTAATGAGGCTTCAGTATTGTGATTGAGTATCCGTGAGGGGGTTAAATCGCCATGTCAGCGGACGCATCAGAGGAAAAACCGTCAAAAGAAGCGCAAAAAAGGGCCTATCCCCCAATAGGCAGACCGGGGCTAATTAATTTTAATGTCCCTTATCTGAGGGGCATAAAGTGAACGGCTGGCGCGTAATTTTCCTCACTTTGTCTTCTCGAAGTCTTTTACGTACCTCCCCCCTCGGGTCTCCCCATCACCTCATCTGTCACATTACGATGCGCCAAAGTGAGAGCGATGTGTTGAGGCTGGTGGCTGATTCCTCA
The DNA here is from genome assembly GCF_024763615.1 of Phlebotomus papatasi. Lineage (NCBI taxonomy): Eukaryota > Metazoa > Arthropoda > Insecta > Diptera > Psychodidae > Phlebotomus > Phlebotomus papatasi. The sequence goes on along the minus strand of NC_077224.1, from coordinate 89,621,652 downwards.
GGTTTCTTGCTCGCCTTTTTTTCTTGCCCTTTCATCATTTAGCTCACCATTGTGGCGGCGCATTTTGGATGCATTTTGCACTGCAATTCCTTCTCATTGCGAATGACCGACCGCTTTGTCGGCAACCGATTGACACGCCCCCTCCAATCTGCGCGCGTTCTAATTCATGCGCCGATAGCCGTGCAGCGCATGCAGCGATCGAATTGCCATCGTGCTTGGTGCGTGATCCCAAGTAGCGTATTACCTGTACTTATAAAACCGAAAACATATTAGTTCTCTAATACGTCAGCTAAATCAGCATTTGTCGTAACTTCATTTTTACGATTTTGATATATACATTCATATATGACATATTTGTAATTTTATTTATTAAGCTCGCGTGACAAAAAGAAAATTATATAAGACTTAAAATAAAACATGCAACGCAACGCACATATTAATATTCAACAGGACTCCTACTCAAGAAACAGCTTATACGAATATCAATAAGGTATTTTTGTCAAATAAAGACGATCACTGTTAAGGCCTCTACACATTGGGAGATATTTTTCTTAAAAATTACATTCTTGACAGAATTTTGACAGTTCTACCTATAGCACTGCAGGAAATTTCCTATAAAAATGCAGTTTTTGACAAAAATTGCTCCCAATTTGGAGAACAATTTAATTTAACATTTTAAAATTCTTTATAAATAGAAGTTACAGGTAATGGAAGTTACGATAAAATCATGTTATATTTCTATTGACATATCGTCGGTTGCATCGACCGTTATCAAATCGACAGCTCCATTCCGAACTATTCTAAGTCGACTTAGAACTATTACTCCGGGAGATATGTTGTTCCTAGGACCGAGATGCACAACTGGTGAAAATTTGTTGGTCATCCGGGCGTTCTTGTAGCGAAAAAAATTACACAGGCAGCGTAGGAAATCGCAAACATCAAATGATTCGAAAAGTTGTACATTCCGAGATAGAGTTGTGTGGAATGGAGCCATCGATATTTGCATTTGTTTTGCAATTACATGTGATGTAAATGACAAGACAAATAGCACCTCTTGTATCAAATGCTGACACAAAAAAACAATCAGCTACGACAAGTTTCGATGCAACTGACGATATATCTCTATGTCTCAGCTATTAGATCACTTTCCACAGTTAACTTAAAATTTATTAGTATACTACAGTGATCATTTTTAAGAAAATAAAGCTGAATTGAAAATTTCGTCTCTTGAAAAGCTGCCTAAAAGGAGTGACGACAATTGCTGATTTAAGCGACGAAAAGTTTCGTTAATAAGAGTGTGTTTTGAACAGGAGTTCAAAAGAACTTGTGTTTTCAAAAGTAAGGAGTTCAAAAGTATTTGTGTTTTAAATTTCACCCTGATACGTAAAAGAAGAAATTTCCACCTCCACCCAGGCTTGAACTAGGGACCTTACGAGAGTCACTTTTTCGAAAACGCTCTTCTGACATTCGAATCAAAGTTGTCATATGGCATTTGCAGAGCGTAATAGAGTTCCTCTCGTTCCCCTATTGTAGGGGTTAGGAGTGTGATTTCCAAAAAAAAAACTATGGGTTCCGAAGCTAACTGTTCCCAAGCGTTCTTTCTGGGTTTCCATGCAAGGGATCCGAAAAATTTCAAAGGTTTCTCAAGTGTTTATAAAGATTTTCAATAACTTGTACTATTCCGAAATTGTTCCTGATCTGAGTGTTCTCAATTCTTCGCAAAACCTTATAAAGACGTTCCCCTAGTTTCTGTTGGTTATCAATTGAGTTGCTTCTTTCAGAAACTGTAGAAAAGAGAGTTTATCAAAGAAGCGTCAGCATAAAAATGTAGCACTAATGAAATTTCAGGTAAAATTGTAAAATTTTTCTGTCATTGTTCGAGTTCCACATTCAAACCGAAAGCTCAAACCGAAAGCAGATTTTTTTCTTGTTGAGGTGAAACAAAATTTCCACTGGCGATCATTGGATTTGTCCTTACTACAGATTTTTCGAACCGTATAATATCTCTTTGTCTGAGCGAACAGGAACCTTAAACCCTTACCCCGTACCGAATATCTTCTTATTTTCCCATGAAAGTTTTATCGGTTTCGATTCATATTTGAGAAAGGTCGTTTGAAGGTTAATTACGTTGATGTGATTAACTTTAAACATTATGAGATTACGTAGATGCCGGTGACTTTAAAGCAAAGCTTGTGCAAAATCATGCGCGGAGTGTAAAGTCACCTGCATTTACGTTCCTGAAAATCAAGGAGTAGGTATCCTATGTCTTGTTTTAGAGCTTTACGGAATTTATTCGCTAGCCTTATTCTGCAACTCTATAACTTTTTCGGAAGATCTTTCAGAGAATTATATGCTCCTTGGGGAGTTTGTAGTATTGGCATGAATTGATACATGACTTAAATTGAGATCATATGGGAAAAGATTCTGTAGGATCATCCTTTATACCACAATGCACGATGGAAGTCGACTATTAAGAATGCTAATTAAACATCCCTTAAATATCGAGAGGTTCAATGATAAATCCTCCTAATTGATCATCGCCTTAATACACCAAATAACAATAATTTTACCGCACTCTCTGAGGGCACCATCGGACTCTGTCCTCACACGGCGATTTCGTTGGAGCAGCCGTGAAATGATTATACGCAAATTGCAATAAAATGAAGGTGAAATCCCATGAAAAGAAGAATTTGCCGAGGAGAGGGCTCCCCTTCTTCTGGGGTTCAGCCCGCTTCCCATCGACGCCAGAGCAACACCAGAAGGTAATTAGCTGCTGGCGATGAAGTCGCCTATTAACGCGGCCTGATTACAGGTCGGCGTAGCTTTGCTTCACACCTTCATCGCGCCGCGGTCAAATCGTTTTACAGAGCGGATGCTCAGCATCCAATTTGCGAATATAGTGCGAAAGAGGGATTGCTGCAGAATGAACGGCATGACAAAAGGGAATTGCGGATAAAACAGTGTGGGTATCAACCTGAGAAAATCATCAATGCACTGATGACAATATTGTGACAAATGGATCATTTAGAAGAGTGTTTTCCCGACGTTAATTTGCATTTTATCCCAAGCTACCATTAGTCGATGTAATTTTCACAAAATTAATTTAAAAAACAAAAAGATTAATTGGAAACATGGGGGCAGATTCTGTACACAAGTGAGAATTGTCACACGAACAAATTTGGTGAGAATAGTCATGAACTGAAATTTTATTTTATTAATTTTGTATAATGCGAAAAAAAAATCATTCAAATTCTTTTGGATTCGGAACTTAAGATTTCTGCAAAAAGCTATTTATCGTCCATACGTGATTACTCCACTGTTACCAATTTTCAAACGGGTGATTCAACTTTTATTATTATTTGTACAATCGCCTCAATTAATCTTATTTCATGATATTATGCACCTTAATATAGAAACATTTCATTAAATCTTAAACGAAACATCATAAAAAAGAATGGAAGAATCTCTTCTTTGACACTCCTAAGGCAGTTCAATAAAAGTAAAATCAAATGAACGAATAACTCTAGGATCGATTAATATTAATGGTCAATAAAACCATGATTCTTCTATTGACGAAAATTTTGCAGATGTAATTTATAAATAAATAAATTTACAAAATATATATTCGCGTCGATTGGATTAGCAACTGTGTTAACTGAATTTGCTTTGTGTCTGCATTTATTGCAAATAACACGCAACGATACCTAAGTCATGTACCTAAAGCAGACACAAAGTAAATGCAGTTATCACAATTGCCGATACAACCGATGATATGCAAATTTAAAAGTATTTCTTTGGTGAAACCTAATAAAAGATTTTAAAATTGCCTCTTTATATTATTTATTTAAAATGGAAAATTTGCCAAGTGAAAATATTAATAATATTAGCATTCAATGGTTTAATGATACTCGGGCTATGATGAAAGTGTCTTGAATACGAATCTCCTTGAGGCCCTTGAGGTCTTTATAGAATGTTGCAAAAATTATATTTTCGTATTTTGATATTTTGCTTCTAATGGTTTAGGCACACCTTTTAGTTCAGGAAGATTTCATGAAATTAAAATTTATGTAGCTTTCTTTCTTAAGTTATTTGCATAAGGTATCCCATTCTTTCGAACATAAAATTGGGTTGAGCTAAATTTAATTTAGTGCGATGTCCGAAAGCAAAAGAAGAGTGTGGAAGAGTAGGATATACATAATGCAGAACTTTTGAGAAGAAAGGGATACTAATTTTGACTTCATGAAATTTTCCCCGATCTAAAAGCTGTGTCGGAGACATATGGCTCTGGCACACCTTTTAGTTTAGGAAATTTTCATACAATCAAAATTGGAATCCCTTTCTTTCTCATACGATTTGCATATCTCTAGCTCATTGTCTCACACTCTTCTTCTTCTTTTAAACATCACAACAAATTCAATTTAGCTCAATCGAATTGGAAGTACCTAAGGATGAGATAGCATGGAAAACGTAAAAGAGGGAAAGGGATGTCAATTTTGATTTCGAAATTTTCCTGATCCAAACGGTGTGCCGAAGACAATAGACACAATTTAATTGAGTTTAAAATGCTCTAGGCCAGGGGCATTACGTTTCCTATGTTTCCCATCTAGCGTGCCAAAAAAACTTTGGAGTTTATTCGGTGTTTTCTGTCATTGTGGAATAAATTATCAAAAAATACAAATACTAAATACAAGCCAATTTAATATCGAATGGTCAACCGAAAACCCCAAATTGGCAACCTACGTAGTTTGGGAGATATCTCGAGAAATGTGTATGAAAACAGGAAAAAAATTACACTAAAACTGGTCGCATTTTTCAGAGCTAATGTCACTCCCCTGCTCTGGATAGTATAAATTAATTTATTGTTATTTTGCTAGGAAAGCAATATGGTTGAATTTGCCGAAATTTCGTCAAGATATTGAAACAATATAAAAAGGTATCTCACGCTATAATTAAGCGGATAGAGATTACAAAATATTTAAAAAATATGACAATATGTAGCTATTTAAAATATTTTTATCGACTTTAACATGCTTGGAGGTATTCATTCACGCGTGATCTATGACGAATACATAAATACTTCAAAGTAGTGCCTCAGGTGGGGTCTTTGTGGTTGTCTTTGATATTTCTTAAATGGTATACGCATTATCCTAGAGAAATTTATATAGTGCAACGAGATGACATCTCCGAGATAGTGGCAGACATGGCTCAAATTGCCTTCGGGGAATCGACAAAGTGGGCAGCAATGGGAAAAGCCATGTGAGGAGAAAAGCAAAAGAACTGTGACAAGATATCTCTCGATGAGATTCTTTGATCCAGCAGTGGACAGACAGTAGCTCTGGATTAGCGGTTCTTCCGTGGCCCATGATTTGCCACAGAGATCACTATCGCATTTTGTACGTATGTGGATCCAAAGTTGTGAGCATAGCTATTATGTGGATTGTGATTGCGATCTTCTCGCAGTCCATGTTAATCTCTCAAGCACTGAATTCAGTAAAATAAGAGATAAATCTTTTCCCTATCGATACTCATCTCTTGGATTGGTTTGTATTAGAGTATTAGCGATCCCCATAGAGTTTGCATAGTGATCACTTTGAGGTCAGTGATGAGCAGGAAATTTGCAAGAATAGAAAAAAAAATTATAGTGTTGAGAGTATATTATTTTATAATTTGCAGCTTCACTTCATTCTTCACTACTTAGGTGTTTTATTTTCATTGCAATATTTTCTCCCCATTTCCTTTTAATATTGCCCATTCACACACACTCCATTGCAATTATGATTGCAATTGAGCAAATGGATGAATGAAATCAAAGAACAAAATTTTACTCTATGAAGAAGCCAAAGAATTGACTTTAAACCTCTGCACATGTTACCACCAATCCTATATGCTCAATCTATATATACGATGTTGGAGCTTTGGGAGGAAGAGACTCTGCTCTACCATTTTGAGATTGCTAATTATGCGCGCCTATATAATGCGTTGATAATCGAGCAATTTAATTTGCATTTGATAAATTGCTTCAGACATGCAAAGTGTACAATTCTACATGTGTTTTCCCTTCTCATTGGTGAAAATTTTGGCTTCTTAGTAGGGCTGTGTATAAGGTTTCTGATGTCACACAGACAAACTTATAAGACTTTTTGTTTTTTACTTGGTCTATACTGCATTATTCTTTATTTTAGTAACAAAAGAAAAATATTTTATACTATCGTTAATTTAGTATCTGTAAAATTAGGTTAATAACCATTTTTAAACATTATTGAACATTTAATTGTACGTACCGTTTTTCAAATAAAATACGACTTCTGATAAATATTTATATTAAAGAAGGAATTATTAACAAAGAAGTTATCATGTCACTCCTGATAAAAATTTTGTAGTCACTTGACGTGACTGACATAATTCCTATTCAATTTTATATAAGGTAAAGTACCCTCTAGTCGGCCGGTTTCTCAACTCGGCCAGTTGAATTATTTAACCAGTTTTTTAACGTTTTATAGTCAACTTCTATGAAATTTTTTCTGATTTACGTTATATATAATATAATACACCTTATAATGTTAAATCGGTAAGACCATATTATAACAAATCTAAGTAAATTGAATAAATAGTCGCACTGGCCGAGTTGAGAAACCGGCCGACTACAGGGTACTTTACCTTACGCGTGGCTATAAAAGATTATAATATACGACATACGACAAAAGTGTATTAAGAATTGGTCAAGAAAATTAAAAACTTCTTTTATGAATAAAAAATATTTTGGCCATTCCTATCCTTTATCCATCAATATCCCTGTTGATAATTCCTAGATCATTCAAAGCTGATTTTTGAGAATACAAATTGTACTGCAGAAATAATTTTCCAAAAAGTTGTTGAAAATTCAGATACAACCACCAATATTATGGTGCTGTTCCAATGAAAAATTGAAAAGAAGAATCCTTTTCTTTTACATTTTTTTAGTACATGGCTATTTAGTACATGAATCACAACTGTATTCCTCAATCCTTGTAGTGTTCTAAAACCACCAAACAAGCGTTACAGGTACTCACAGAAAGAAAGTAGATTACGCAGAATCATATGAGAACAGTCATGTACTAAAAAAAAATGCTCAGGATTTTTTTAATTTCTTATTGGCATAGTATTAGTCAAGCGCCTGGCAAGTTGGCCTTTTATATGGAGTTATTTGAAGCCAATTCCTAAATTGATCTCGGACTCAGCTCACAGTGCTCCGAGGAAAAAAATTATTTAAACTAAAATTTAGTATATTTATCCCTCCATACAGAAAGGTATCTTATAATACGGGAAAACTTCTCACTTTATAAATATTTAGCATAACGGTAGCGAGTGCAAAAAAATTCCCATATAAATTTAAGTGCGAGTATGAGAAACTAGCTTCAAATTTCAGGCAACTTGCAAGTGGGTTGGTATTACTATTCTGTATCCTATTTAGAAAGGGTAGATGAGTGCTGCCTTTGAAAAGTAAAGGAAGAAACATTTTACTGCACGAACTCAAAGAGAGAGCAGTTATACATATAATACGCTTTTTGCAATTTTTTACCGCTTTGCTCTAGACTAGAGTGTAATCGGTAAAAGATATCCAAATCTGGTCTTCGATGACCCCCAATAAAAAAAAAAAAACATTATGTCCAGGTGTTTTTTTCTTTTTCCTCGCACCCCCTTCCAACCCCTTCAAAACCATGTTTCTGGTTTATTTCGAAAGCGACTCCACTAATTTCTTTTATTCGGATACGTTTTAGAAGCAGCCTAGGAAAATATTTCGTCCATACATACCTATTACTGGAAAAATCACCATTTTCAATCATTGAAGGTCAATTTCAATCACTTTGGGAAGGCCCAGTTTTAATCGATTTTGCTAAATTTGGATTTTTTGGAAAGGTCTTGAAATTTCGATTCAGGCTGCAGTGGTCTTCATCGGTAATGAATCGATTAAGTAGGTACCGATAATTTTTTAAATTTTACGTTAGTATACACCCAAAAACCATGGGTTTTTGAAAAAAAAAAACTCTTTGTAAAAACCTAAAATGAATGGATTTGTGCTTGCGGATCTAAATTTAGAAAATGTTCACTAATGCTTCCACAGCACACCCTTTAGATTGGTAGACTTTCGTGAAAGCAAAATTCGCGTCTCTTTCTTTCTAAAAAGGTTTGTATTCTGTCCCACACTTTCGGACCCGGAATTGGACTGAGCTAAAATTTAATTTGGTGTGATGTTTAAAAGAAGAAGAAGAAGAAGAGTGGAAAAGAGTTGGATAGACATATACAATTTAAGATAGAAAAGGATGTGAATTTCGACTTTATAAAATTTTTCTGATCTAAAAGGTGTGCATGAGCCATTAATCAATAAATTTCGGGAAATAAATTGGTTAAAAAAATTATATATCTTGCAAGAAAATTTTTTTTTAAAAGAGGGCTAAAAATACGTTTGATTTTCTACATTTTGTCAATTTTATTGAACGAGTGCCTTAGAACTTTGGATACTTGACCAAGTTCTTGAAGGTTTCCCATGAAGAAAATAGATGACTTTCTTAGATGATTTTCTTTTACTTTGCAGATTATGTATAGCTTTGAAATTTTGGGTTTGCCTTATTTTGTCTCAATTTTCTCTTTTTAGTAGGGGGGAGGTGGGGCTACTTTGAGCTGTGGGGCTACATTGATAAGAAGCTGAGCCTAATCATATATTAATTGATATCCACAATTGTTTTGTCTATCTTTATATTATATTACGGCTCAGTTTTCTATAGAAATATACGATAAGAAAATGTATGTCAATGTAACCTCAACTGCCCCTAAATCTTTGATTTCAAATTTGTGTAAAAAACCATAATTAATTTAGTTGCATAAGGGTAAAGCCCTCTCAAAATAATCTTTTTCTGCATTTTACTTTTTAAAAAATTGTAATTTCTGCAAACTTTGGAAGAACAGCATGTTGCTGTGGGGTTTATTTCGTGCATAAAATTTCTTGTATAAATTTTAAAATATATTTCTGTATCTTTGAGACAATTTATTCTCAAGGTAGATATTGTAGTGTGGTGTTAAAGAGCAAATTTTGTGAGGTAATTATTTATAATAAATCGTTAAAAGCGTGATTCACAGTCATGAAGACACGATCCTTCACGCCACTCATTTGGTAATTAGTCATGTTGGGCCCCATTTAATCAAGAGGCCAAACACTATAATGAGTGTCCTAATCACACTGCGGTGGATGAGGGATAAAAATGCACCCAAAAAACCAAGAATTCCCACCAAATAAATGGCACTCATTTGTCCGGCAGTCAAAATACACCGCGTGATAATATTCGAGATATTAGAGAGTACAATGCGTGTGAGATGCTACAGAAAATAAAATAAACCACAATTCTCCATTTTCTCTTTCACTTTTCTGAGTGAAAAATTTCCCATGTCAGGGATTATTGACTGCGTATTTACAAAATTCCAATTGTTATTCTAAATAACTCTCAAATTTCATATTAGTAGATTGATTTCCATGGAGGACTCTCGAGTAATAGTTCCAGGATGAAAGTCGGGAGTTAAATTCACCTGGATGAGCATGAAGATCACCCGCGGTGATTCTGAACATCTTGAATTTTTATGGTCAAAAGCAAAAGGCGCTTGGGTGATAAATTGGTTCAAAATTCCAACGAATTCCTCATAAAGTACTAATTCGAACCAACACATCGAATACTTTTGTAGGCATTAATCATGTGTCCGCACTAGAGAGTGTCTCGGATAGAAGCTTTCTTGTTCGAACAGGCTGTAGTAAAAGTTTTTGAACATTCCAAGGTAAAATTCATATAAATTTTCTCTATATGATTATTTATTTACAAAACAATTGTATATTCCATAATCGATTTTTTTCTTATTCATCTAATTATAATATAATAAATTTAGCTAAACTGTGCATTTTTATATCATAAATACAAACTCATACAGAGTATTACAAAAGAATTTTCATTGGATTTGATCTATACAGGTATAATAAATTTGATTTTACCAGTTTTTACACATTTAGAATATATTGTTATAACTAAAGCACAAACATTTCAGAAGGCCCACACATTTTCTTAAAATCTACACTTTTTTTCTTATTAAATTTCTAACAAATTATATTTGTTTTTTTTTAATTATTTCAATTGCACTTTTCACTTTTTTCTCAATTTTAATTAACTAATACACACAATATCTATAATTTTACACTTGATTCTGTGCAGCATTGATATTGTTGCCCATTTGAGCAGCTGCTGCAGCTGCAGGAGGAGCTTCGGTGACATTTGAATTGTTATCAGCTTCGGAATCACGCATTGATCCCGAATCTTCGGATTTGTCTCCAACAAGAGCTCTGTACTTCTTCGAAATTGCCTCCCAATCGGCCACATTTTCGATACGATTCTGATTCATTTGACTGAAGCTCACCTGCGATCCCAGAGGTGAGGACAGGTGCACCACAGAAAGTGCCACTGAGTCTAAATATAGGAAGAACAGATCATACATTAATATTCCGAATAATTATGATGTTTAAAATTGAATTCGTAATGTTGTTCTATCTACGAAGCTGCACCCAAAGTCTCTACAATTTCCACTTTTCTCATCAACTAATCATCTAAGATTGTCTTAAAAATAACCAATATATAAAAGCTCATGCGCTGATATCAAACCTTTTGGAGCCACCTGACCTTTCTTTACTTTCGACAGCCACTTGGCACCAGCTTTCGATCGTGGACTTGCTTGCCTCATTTGTCCCATGATCTGGACGAGACTTGGTCGCTTTCTCTTCGTCATTCTAGCCTGAAAGCACAAAAAGAGTATTTAGCATTATTTTAAGCTTTTCTTTTTTTTTTATTGAAAATCGTAGGGTGGAGTCATCACTTACGGATGTTATACACTTATAGACAGTTTGTAAAATTCTTCAGTTCCTACCTAAAACAGATTTCGAAAAATCACAACATTATTAATCACAACATAAACTAATAATTTTATGATTTTTCAAAATCTGTTTTAGATAAGAACTTAAGATTTTTCCTTGCTATCCATATATTTATAACGTCCATAAGTGATGACTCCACTCTATATTCCTTCCAACAAGTGCCCGTTACGCGTTTTGAAAATTTAAAGCTACAAAGCTAAGAAATTAGTTTTTATATGAATAATATACTAAATTAGAATATAGAAAAAATTAAGAATATTACACAGATTTTTAATTAATTAAATAAAATACTATACGACACTTGTTGATTAAAGCGTCATTGAAGTAATGTACCTTAATTTGCTCTACAATCCACATAAACCATGTGGTGATGAGATTCAGTGGGGAAGGAGCTGTAGTCGTTCTATGCATGTTTCTAATTAGTTTAGATAGACCGAATTTCCATTCAATGTCAGATTGTGCCTGCAAAAGAAATCCAGTTGTATTGAAGATCAGAAATTTTCCGCAAAAAAAAAATCACAAATAAGAAAGTAACTTATGTACAAAAATTAAAGATACTCTCTTCAATTGAAACAGTGAGAGATACTTTGATGAAGATCCGTAGTGTAGAGAGGTGTTGGAAAAATTGTGCTTATTCAAATACCTGAATCCTCTGATAAGTATCAGACATCATAGCAATGAGGAGGTTGATTAGTACAACCACGGACACCAACATATAAATGCCGAAGACAATCTTGAATAGATACTCAGTCCAATAGGGTTGGGTTTTGACCGTATTTGGTGGTATACGGTCAACTTGTGTCTGATCAGTGGTTGTTTGGCCAAACACGGCAAAGAATAGGAGTTCAAACGATAGGATGGGATTCATGCGAACTGCAATGATAAGAGGAGAACACGGGCGGATGATCCACCATTAATTACCTGGATTCGCTGATAAGTGTCCGACATCATAGCAATTAGGAGATTAATCAAAACAACTACCGAGACCAGCAAATATACGCCAAAAACGAGCTTAAACAGATTCTCTGTCCATTCTGGCCGGGTACCGCGCATAGGATTGATGTCATCCGGTGTTGTTTGGCCAAAGACGGCGAAAAACAGTCGTTCAAATGCCACCCAAGGTGTCATTTTGGCTAAAGAAATTCTCTATTAGTATATCTATTGGATAATTTCCTCTGACAAATTTTCTTCTCCTGCGATGCGATGAGATTTGCGCTAAAGTTCAGGCAGATATTGTATAGATTTTGCAGCTATTTGTGCACATAAAATAACTTTTGTTTTGTTAACATGTTTTTTTTAGGGTTTTCGAAATTTCGTTTTTATATACTTTGTATTTAAACGTGATATTTATGAATTTTCGCTTTTGAATATTCTGTCTTTGAACCTTTCGTCTTTAAGGTTTTTATCTTAGAGTTATCAGTCTGTGATACATTTGATCTGTCAACTTTTCGTCTTTGAAGTCTTCATCTTCGAATTTTTAATCTATGACACATTTTACCTTTGAACTATACGCCTCTGTACTTTTTTTAGTCTTTGATGCATTGGACTTGTCAAATTTTCTACATTGAATTTTTTGTCTTTGAACTTTTCGTCTCTGAACTATTCGTCTTTAAAGTTTCTGTCTTCGAATTTTCAGTTTGCATTTGATTTCTGAACTTTCCGTTTTTAAATATACTTCGTTTTTGGTAAAACAGTAGTCACATGTCTCTAAAACAAAAGTGATTCTATGTTGCTTTTAAGAAAAGGACACTCGCACACCGTGTAGTAACATAAAACACACGCCTGTGATCATTCAATGATGTATCTTCATTTCTTGATTTAGACATTCCTCAGCAGCAACAGCACACAGCCTCTAAATCAACTTAACACATTAATCGAGCATTTCTGTATACATTATTTCGAAACACAAGAAAAAAGGAAAAAATTTATGGAGAAAAGAAGCATGACAGCACAAATTTCTCTCAAGTACACAGTTTAAATAATCAAAATAACGGACAAGTGTAACTGAAAGTCAGATCAAGTGTATCAACATCAAAGAGGCAGAAGCATTTTTCTTTTCTCCATGCCACAGTTATCAAGTTTGTCTTTTTTGTTTTTCAATAATATTATACTTTTTTTGTGTGAAACACCAACATGCTCAATGCAACAATTTAAAAATGTCAATCTGACACTTTTGCATTTAATAAATACACGTACCAAGTTTTCTGAATGGCAATACAAAAACATTATGAATTGTATATGGTCCATGGATGGATCTTGAGGGGGGCTTAAACATTCATGGCTGGGCGTTCTTCACAGCAGCACGGCGGTGAATAAAGTAGCACACTGACATGTGATTGGTTTTATGTCAAAAACTATATTATCAGAGAACGCTTTTGGTGATAAGTCGAATGCAGCGATCACCTTCTATGAACTAAAGGAAAAATTAAAATATTTTCTATTGAATATGAAGAATAGTGAGTTAAAACACCTTCATATTTGGTTTTGTCTTTTGTGATTCTGCCAATAAAACCCAATTGTACCAGATTTTTTGCAGTGGAGTGTTACAATTATTTTGCCATTAATGCTCAATTCAAGAACTAGCTTAATTTAACTTAATTAACTAGCTTAGCTTTGCTTTTGGATAAGAGAATTAAACGGATTGTTTTACTTTTCCACAAAAAGCAGAACAGCTATCTTGAATTAATACGTCTAAAAGTTTTTAATCTGTCTTATAAAAGGCTAATAAAAAGGGTTTGAGATTTTAGACAGTCTTAAGTCCCTTATTATGTGTTTTTTTTTTAATTAAAAGGATTTTTTTTTATTGATATTAGAAAAGTTTATAAATCCATGACTTTATAATGATTGACTTATAGGATTCTAAAAGACGATATATAGGATGGAAAATATATCCTGAAAGGTCTTCAAAACAGTGATTTTCTGAACATTTAATAAATAAGCCCATTTGATTTTTAGTCATAGTTTTCTTTAGATTTGAACATTAAAAATTTGATATGATACATGACGATTACATTAAATTCAATTTAACATTGAATTAAAATTTAATAATGTTTGATAGCAGATTATTTTAATTTAATTTAATTTAATTTAATTTGGATTTAAATAATATATTGATAGTTAATTTTTTATTCCCACTCTGTAACATGGTTGCGTCTGCCGCCGTCTTACCATTACCGGCATCCCCAGATAAACGGCAGAAATCCCGGTTCAATAGGTCGTATATGCCACTCATACAATCGAGTAGTTTGCAGTACATTATGCAATTAATAAATAAACTTAAGAAAAAATTAAAAAAATTTGTGGCATGAGGCTATCATTTGACAAGAGGAGGGGGGGGGTGTATGGGGGACGGAGACAACCGCAAAGGAACAGAGTTGGGTTAAAGACGCAACGGGCTCGAAGACTACGTATTGTTGTTACTGTAAGTTTTTAGCGAAGGGATACAGAAATATAATTAAAATAAGCCTTAATATGCCTTAAAACCTATATTTAAACGTATGACATTGAAAAATTGTTAATTTATCTTAAAGAAAATTTCAAACAATTTTATTAACTAAATATGGACAGCTAATTTCGTGTAACTAATGTTGAACTAAATGTACCACCAAGAAGTTAAATATAAAATTTTGAATATAGTTTTTTAAATCTTAAAAATCAATTAGAATTAATTAGCTAGATGTCTCGGATTGAGCCTTATAAGTTAATGGAATTGGATTCAAGATTCAAGAGAAGATGCTTATCTCACAATATGCTTTGACTCTGATAAAAAAGTTAAAACAATTGATGGGTTTATCATTCAGCATAGACAGAATATCACATATAGAAACACAGAGACAGTAATGCATAATCAAGTCAACATAAAATGCAGAACACTGAGAAACATTGAGGTACTCTTAGAGGACCGTTTAGAAAATATAGAGGATAAAGACATTAAACAGACAGATAGAGAGAGATAACAGGCGGCAAACCAGACGGCACTTTTCTAGCTGGACTTTCCATGGCATTTCCACTATTTTTCTTTTTTTTTTTTCAAACAAGACAAAGTGTGAGTTTTAGCCTTTTGCCATTCCATTTTGAATTGATGCAATAAGACACACAATTTAGAAGGAATCCAACTTACATTCTGTGGAATGTTTGCGTCGATAGTCCGTGTAATACGAACGATCTTCGCGATATTTGAGTTTGGTCCTCACAGTTGCTCCTACATAATCTAACAAAATATATAGAGAAGTGGAATAAGAATTTAAAGTATCTGGAGGAAAGAATTGCAATATAGTTACAATGGTTAGTTGGCTGTAAGAAAGTTTTGCTGGTTCTCATGTTATTGATCAATAATTGCGGCATTGATTGGGAAACATTGTTGGGAATTGAAGTATCCAACTTACCATCGCTAAAGTATCCAGCATCCCTAGTGGTTCTAGGCAGTCTTCTGATCTCTGCTGGCGTTAGGTTATGAAATGATTGATTTAATGCCACAATGTGCATGGAGAATCCAAATACGAAGATCGCCAAGACGGCAAGGAAGCGTGCAAGATCTTGTAGGAGGTTGCCAATGATGATGGCCCATGGTCCGAACAAATGGTGAAATGATAAAAAATCCAGAATTTGAACACAGGCCAGGAGGAAGGAGAGAGCGAAACACTGATTCCGGCAGTACATGAGAGTAGGCCAGTAAGTCTTCTCTACCCAGATCATCCCTGCTACATGTACCGCTACCCCGGCCATTCCGAACAGTAGCACTAAGATCTTAATAGAGCCTAGGCCTGATTTGTCACTGGGATTGGTGAGTTCGAATAGAAGAAGTCCACTCAACATTACTAGGAGTCCCCATTCGTACCAATAGGGTGCAAGATTAGGCCGTACAACAGGGTATATTGGGGTTATCCCTACGACCATTAGGTGAAGCATGAGGAAGATGTGCGATGTGAGGTATGACATAAATTTAATAATTGGAATCTTGTTGTATTTATGTCCAAGTGGCAGGGTGAACATTATCCAGACAGGTGGGATGACTATAAATGCCACAAGAAGTAACATCATTTTCCATCCTGCCCAATTGAGGCTTCCTCGCCACAGTTCCTGCAAAAGTTCAAAAGTTAGTAGACTCAATCAAAGTTGAGATCCTAATTTCAAGCATACAACAAGCGTTCAATGCTAAATACTGGAGTGTGAACTTCTAATCGTGTGATTTTTTGCCTACATTTACCTATCGTTTACCTGAAGATATCTCTGAACAACAGTATGAGCTATCACTTCCTTCTGTTCATTCTCAATGAGGACATCTAAAAATTCGACGTTTCTCCGATCAATGGCAGTTAAAATTTTTCCAGCAGAATCAGCTCCAGCTGCTAGAGCCAACAATTCCGTGGCCATAGCTTCACATTGCTTTCCAGCTGCTATTAAGTCTTTTGCTCTCTCTTTCTCCTGCAAAGAACAATTCGTTAATCCTATGTTTATGCCCTATGCCCCTAATACCTTTACACCAGGAAGTGAACATTACATTTCGTCGTCCACATCTTAGCATAAAAGCACTAATGCTTATGTTCCGGTTGTCTTACTTTTGTTGACAAATTTATATAGATGTTGGATAATTTGGCGGCTGTGTCAACTGGTGCAGGGGAAACAAGAACAAATTCTTCAATTGATTTGTTGTTGTTGGACTTAGATACGACCATTAAGTTGAAGACGAATCTCTTGTCCTCCATGAGGGAATAGGTATCATGTTCTTTGTGCATGAGATACTTCAGTACATCATTGTGTCCCTCAGAAGCGGCAAACCAAATTGGGGCACAGCCGTAATTTGTTTCATTTTTTGGCGAAGCTCCGGATTCACACAGCAACCTAACGACATCCAAATGTCCCGCCTTGGCGGCATTGTGAAGTGGTGACCATCCGTTCTTGTCATTGACGTTTATTTCGGCTCCCTGACCCAGAAGCACCTCAACCATCTGATACCGTCCATTCATCGATGCTATATGAAGCCCTGTTCGCCCATGCCGATCTGTACTCTGAAGCAGTTCAGCACTGCGACTGAGAAGCAGGCCTACAACGCTCATATGTCCCCCGAAGCAGGCCAAATGGAGGGCGTTGTAGCCATTTTCAGTTGTAGCTGCATCTACTTGAACTCCAGCTGAATTCAGCAGGAGTCGTACGACGTTTTCATTCCCAGAGTATGAAGCCAGATGAAGGGGAGTCATGCCGGATTCTGTCCCCAATTCTGGAACTAGAGAATTTCCGCTAGGTGGGTCTGATTTGACCGTGGCTGGAACATTCAGCAACAGCTCCCGAACGGTGTCCTGTTGACCGTAGAATGCTGCAACGTGGAGTGGAGTAAGGCCGAGTTTCTTGCTGGATATCCTGAGTGTATTAGAACTCCTCATGACGTCGAGAACCTGCCCATGACCATTCTGGGCTGCCAGGTGAACTGCCGTGAAACCGGCTTTATTTTCATCTGTACACGAAGCTCCCGCACGAACAAGTGCCTTAACTACATCTGCGTGACCACCTTCAGCTGCCAGCTGAAGTGGTGTGGCATCAGTGACTTTGTTCCGTGCCGATATTACACCTTGCCGATCGAACTTCATGAGTTCCTCAATCACCTTCACAGATCCCTGAATGGCAGCTATGTGAGCACATGTATTCCCATCCTTACTGGTTGCATTTACGAGATTTGGATGGGCCTGGAGGAAGAGTTTGGCCACTTCGGAGAAGTTATTCTGAGCTGCTACGTGTATGGGTTTCTGACCCAAATCATCTGTGGCATCGATATTGGCGCCAAGCTCCAGCAGCAACTTGCACACCTCAATTTGTCCATTTCCCGCTGCCAGATGCAATGGAGTTTGCTTCCTCAGCGTCAAAATGTCTATCACGGCATTGTGGTCACGAATGAGGAATTTCACGAGGTGCGTGAAGCCATTCATGGCCGCCAGATGAAGGGCTGTACGACCAACACGTGACTTTGAATTGATGAAGGCCTTGTTCGTGAGTAGGGCATCGCAAACTTGCTCGTAACCACGTTCAGCGGCTAAATGTAGGGCAGAACGACCCTCAATGTCAAAGACATCAACTCGAGCATGATTGGCCAGGAGGGTGTTCACCAGTTCCATATGTCCCCGATGGGATGCTATAAGGAGTGGAGTCCAGCCAACGGAAGATTGTTTGTTGAGGGCTTTGGAAATATCCGTAGGAGACATGTGACTTATCATTTCACTCAAGACATCATTGTTTCCCGCCACAGCACAGTAATGGAAGGCTGTCTCATTTGCTGATTTGGTGACTAGGCCAACATCTGCACCATTTTCCAAGAGAAGTCGCACAATTTCCCTATCAGATTGCGGTATCTTAACCTCTTCTTTTAGCACATGGCAAATGTAGTGAAGGGCAGTGGCTCCATCCTCATTAACAGAGTTTATGTAGTTGGTAGCTGTTTCTGCACCATGCTTATCCTTGACATTCTCAATTAGATGTTGCACTATCATTGGATGGCAGTTTCGGCAGGCCAGGTGAAGAGGGGTATCTCCAGTCTGTGAAGGATACATACCGTTTTTGAAACATATGGATGATTTGGGTTTCAGTTTCTTACCAGTGATTTGTACAAAGGATCACCTCCGTCTTCCAATAGGAACATCAATGCTCCTAAGTTCCCGTGCTTGGCTGCGACATGGACAGGGGTCTGACCATCATCGGTAGTTTGATTAGGTGCTGCACCTGACTTCAGTAGCATCAAAGCACATCTATCGCCATCTTTGACTCGGGCTGCAATATGCAGTGGTGTCTCTCTAAGGCGACCCCCACAGACATGAACTTCAGCCCCGTACCCAAGAAGTGTCTCCACAACAGCAGGTTTTGCAGACTCCACAGCAATGTGCAACGCTGTGTAGTTATCCTAGAAAGAGGGAAGCTTATGTATTGGATGGAAATAGGAAACAATGACTATAACTAACATTTGTGGTGACATCGACTTTTTCTCCCTTCTGCAGGAGGGTGTTGATGATCCCTACGTGTCCGTAACGAGCTGCTGTGTGAATACTTCTGGCACCGTTTTTGTTTGGCATATGCAAATACACCCCCTTCTTGAACAACATTGTGGCACATTCGGCATGACCATTGAGGGATGCTATGTGCATCAGCGTGCTGCCATCCTTTGTGCGCTCATAAATGCTGGCACGGAACTTATCAGCTAATATCTCAATAATATTCGCATGTCCATATTCGGCAGCTAAGTGCATTGGTGTACGATCCTGATTGTCCGTGATTGAGGCTGATGCTCGAACACCATAGAAATACTTCACGAGGGCTTCATCTCCCTCGGCGGCAGCAATATGGAGGGCAGTTTGTCCATCACCATTCCTCGTATCCACATTGGTACCGTAGTCCACAAGGATCCGCACCATGTCAACATCTCTTCGTCGAGCGGCCAAATGAAGCGCTGTATCGCCATTGGCTGTTGTCGCCTTTAAAAAGGAAAATGTACAAATTCAGAGGAGAAAAAGTGTATCGGATTAAGATGGGTGTGTTGTACGAGCTAACTCCGTAAAACCAGTAACTAGTTTGTCCTTTGGCACAGTAACTTTGAGCTTTGGGCTGAGAATGTGGTTTGATAATGTGGTATGAGGTGCGGAAAAGTTCTGCAACACGTGAAAATATCGATGAAGGGGTGGAAAAACACTTCTCTGAAGGAAACATTCATTGAAGTTAAATTCCACAAACAACCACAATTTGCAACTTTGAACATACAACAATTTCATTATTTGATAGGGCTTTTTTGGGGAAGTGGAGAGTGGGAAATTAATAAGACTTTTCACAGTGGAAATTTCACAAATTACTTTGATAAATTCTTGTAGGAAAATATCTTACACTTTTCAGCAAAAGTTCCTATTCACAAAACTTTCCTAAACACAAGAAATTCCTCCGGAATTGGTTGTCGCTATGATTAGAGGAATTTTCCACTAAAGCAATTATTGCAATGGATTGCAAATCAATTTTACTATATTCTGTATTACATCAGTCACGTCTTTAGGTCAGGAAAGTCGTTTCTATGGTCTGTTTACAAAATAATATTCAACACATTACATTAGGATACAATTCGATGGTTGAAAGCTTTCGACTCTGGCAGTTTTATTGAACTTTTGGTGATATTTTACCATTGAGGGTTTTTCCATATTGGCAAAAGCTCACCAATATATCGATGGTTCCATTCAATATTATTCTAAATCCTTTTTGAATAGCTTTATTCCGAGAAATATGTCTGTGGACCTAGTAATATCATTTATTCAAAATAAACTTAGAGAAATTTATTATTTTTAAATTATATTGTTTATTTTTTTGTTTGAAAATTATAAGGGTTTTTGTAAGAATTTATTTTTTATTGAATATTTATCAATAATTATGAGAAAATGTAGGAGCTTTCAAAAATATGTTGTTAGATCTCTGATGATACAACAACTAAATATTAATTTTCTTGTATAAGGTTTTTCTTCCATTTTATACTGAATAAAAATTTAAATAACTTCGTCCTTATACGAAAATCTCGTTGAATCATTTCTAATAATGATTTTTCAAGGTCAAGAGTTGAAAAAGCTCTAGAAAACTAATTCTCATCCGAATGGTATCGTTTTTGGGCTCGTTGGAAAGGTCTTGGAATTTTCGATAAAAATGAACTAGTTAAAATCGGTCTTGAACCGATAATAAACCGGTCCATGAACGTTAACTAATTTTTATTCGAAATTTAATTATATTACTCTTAAGGTTATTTGGGCAATGTTTTGAGTAAATTTTAAAGCGGTTATAATCGGTTGTGAACTAGCAATGAACTGGTTATGAACTATGAACCGATAAGTAATTTTTGTCCGAAAATCAGTTCTATTATTGTACTCCTAAAATTATTTTGGGGAATATTTTGAGTGATTTATGAGTCGGTTTACATCGGTTTTGAATTGGAGAACAGTAAATGATGCGAAAGTACTTTTGAGAAGGCACGAATTCGAGCATTTCTCAAAACCTGTGATGTTTTTCCACGCTTTTTTTTTTAAATATAGGAAGTGCAAAAAGTCTCGAAAACAATTTCTGATTTTTAAAATACTTCCGAAGTACTGGTATTTCTGTTCCATTTTTTAACCATACGTTTGATAAAGATTGATTAAATATTTTTTAAAAAGAAGTTTCGAGTTTAAAATCAAAACTATTTTGAAACTATTCAAAACATGGTAATATCATAGACATTCTGTGATAGATTAGAATAGGATGGAACCGTCGTATATAGATTTATCTGTAAAGGACTTTTCGTGTTGACTGCCAATAAAATCGAATAGTTAACAACCAAGTTTTGCAGAAGAAACCCCAATTTACAGTGAGAAATTGTCAGAGATACTCACCTTCAACTGTTCAGCAGTTTGAGCAGACAACAGTTCTCTGCACATGGACTGGTTACCAGCCTCCACGGCGAGGAGCAAAGGTACCTTTCCTTTCTGCAAATCGAGAGCATTGCGAATTACTGAATGCCAGGACGTTGCCTCACGTTTTCTTTTGATTTCGGCAAAACGATTGGCTAATTTCTGCAGGGAGGACTTTGTGGCGATTCGACCACCTCCTGGGATCCCACCACTACCCAGATTCAAACTAACTTCCCCCAAATTCGATATCTCCTGCCGAATTAGTTGGACACTGTCATCTGGGATAGGTTGCAACCGATCAATGGTCACAAGGGACGCACTGACTGGACTGACACCAGAATCTCCCTGCTTGGCCGCTGTCTGTTGCGCCTGTCGCCCAGCCTGACTCCGAGCAGCCCGCCAAAGTTTTTGTTTTTCCGCGTAAGAGGACATGTCTTCTGTGTTTCACGTCCATCTTTACACTGAGAGGATTTACAGCGCGTGAATCTGTTCAGGGTCTTCACTATCAAAGGGTTGTTTTTTTTTAGATTTGATTCTATTGTGATCACAGCTATTGCAATCGTTCGGTTTAGTCAAGCACCCCTGATCGATCTCAAACATTCAGGGATGTAAGACAAATATTGGTTCTCGTGGTGAATTAAAATCATTAGAAAATTTAATTGATGATGGAAACATCTCCTTAGAGCGTACTACTCTCATTTAGGGCTATCTTGGTAACCATATGTATCGCTAACAGGAATACCGTAAGTCCAGGTGACTTTGGAACCCTCCTGTACGTAAGTTTTTCTCTAATTCTAATGTTTAAGAACGGTTCTCACCGATCAGACGTGGTAGATCGGATCGGTAAAGACCATCACGTAGACTTACGGTATTTTACAGTGATTAGCTGTGGAGCTTACATAGATGACCTGTATAGTTAATATGAAAAGGACCTAAATTATAAGTGATTTAGTGATCATGGCGACGATTTGTCCTTTATATTATTGAACATTTCGAATTCCGAAAATGATCAGTTGAGAAATACGTCCGGCCGACTCTTTGAAAAAAAAAACTGTTCGTTTTTTATTAACCTAACTTTCTATTTATTTATAATGTAAGCTTCCCAATACGTATATACTTTACGTAAAACATTAAACAAAATTTTAATCTAGTTCAAGGGATAATATCAAGTTTATGTATAAACCGAATTTGCGCCGAAAGAATCACAAGTCCTATAAGCTTAGACAAAGCTATCCCTGACTTTTCGCATGTCTCTCTCATCTATATTCATAATATTTTACTCTAAATGCACCATAAAAGCCTATAAATAATCCATTTGTTTATCATTCGTCGCCTAGTGATCGACTACCCAGTATAAGAGCTTTTCCAAATATATATATTGGGAAAAAATGCGCAGCCACTTCTTCCAAAATTGTCTCATAATTTTACAAACGATTGCAATTGTATTATAAGTTCTTTTCTATC
Organism: Phlebotomus papatasi; assembly: GCF_024763615.1. Lineage (NCBI taxonomy): Eukaryota > Metazoa > Arthropoda > Insecta > Diptera > Psychodidae > Phlebotomus > Phlebotomus papatasi. The sequence continues at coordinate 89,598,855 of NC_077224.1, read as the reverse complement.
GTTGTTTTCCTTTTTTTCGTGCTCATCCCCTAACATCAACCCTCAACAAAGTACTATATGAGCTCCATCGTGAGACCTTTGACTGTTTTTTATGTTGGCCTCACCCCCCTCCAAAATATGCAATGGATGAGTATTTTTCCATAATATTTACTGATTTCAAATATATTCGTACTACTTCTTGGGGGCTATAAAGCAAGAGACAGAGATAGAACTAACCCCGGAATAAAATTGTTGATTCATTGTACGAGAAATTGATAGAGCTACAAGTATTGATCTAACTCACAAAAATTATTAACGAATTGATAAAAGTTTCTTGTATCTCTTTTCAGTATATTTACATGCATTGAAATTTCACGTGAAAAACTAATGATTAAGGTTAATTCGCAGAGTGCTCGAGAAATTATAATTTCGAGACCATTAAATTACCGGATTATAACCGATTTTAAATCTTGATATAATATAAACGCCAAAAAACAAAATTACGTGTAGTTCAAATAAACCAACAATTAAAACTATTAAATATTTGAAAGATAAAGATTAGACAAGAAAAAAATTAAAAGAAAATATTGATAATAAAACGATAAATAGTTGTAATTCAAAACAGATATGGTTTCACTTATGATGACCGTGTAATATTCAATCATTCAATTTCAGTGAACAAATCTAATAAATAGGTAAGTTATTAAAAAAAATAGATACTAAAAATTCTAGGATTATCTATTTTTAAATAAATTATGTAATAAAAAATATTTTGATACATTTTTAAATTAGAAAAAGAACAGTCGCGAATAGAACCATCTCTGTTTTAAATTTAAATTACTTGTATTTATTCTTTGATTTATTTTTATATTCTAAGGTTTTTTAAACACGATTTTTATTATTTTATTTTAAAAATTATTTTTCTTAAGATATTCATCAATTTGGATGTTTAGCCTTTCAAGGACGAGACACTTTTAACTGACTGAAAATCAACATTAAAAATTAAAATCGATAAACAAAATCGGTGAAACGCCTTACATCTAACGTTGCAAAATTTAAGAGTTTCTAATTCGGTTTGTTTTTTGCCTCTATGAACGATAGTGACAAAAAAGCTTAAAAATTCAACTAATTTTTCTGAGGATACCAATGATAATTTTTATTTCAATCAAAAATTTCCTAAATAAAACTCTCGAAATATTAATGATATTTTCAGTTCTGAAGTGACTAGTTTTAGTAAAAACGTCGTAATTTTAAAGTTTAGGATTAAACAGATGCCAGAGTAACTTCAATTACGTGCGAACTACGTCTTCTTGACCTCATTACTAATTCAAGTTAAATGTTGCTACATTTGACTTGAACTTGGGCTTGGTAGAAAATTAAAGGAAATATATTTTAATAAATATTTCCATTCAGGTCTGCACAGGGCCCTACGTAGATTTATGAAGCCCATAAACAATATACAGATAAAACACCACTATTTAGGAATTCAGTATGGGGTAGTTATAAACACTGATTTTTACGACTACATTACTTGGAATTATGTTGAGTATTTCTTCAATGGACAAGGATGTCTATAGTATCTATAATTTCATATTGACCTGGTCCTCTGATGTCTAATATTTAATTTAAAAAAATAGAAGTGTCTACTGCTGTCTCATGTTTACTACTGCCCCAGTTTCCTCTATACTAATAATTTATCTGGCGATTGGGTATGTTTGAGGCATAGAACAGCCGTGGGACTATACACATAATTTTGTAAAATCTCAGAGTTTGAGCAATAAATAAAAATATATGTATGTATGTAATTCCAAAAAAAAAGCAGCGCCAAATGCAAAGCTCTTTCACACGTTCACCCTCGCAAGTCTCATGAGTAATTTTTGCAAACAAGACCTAAATTTCACCTCTGGGGTGTGTTTATTGTTCAGTCTCGTGTGAATTTACTCACGCTAATCAAATCTTTACTTAACTTTGATTATGTCGTGCTAGGACTCATCCATTGTTGGCAGTACTTTTCCATTGCAAACTTTAATCCCAGGACAATTATCAAAATTGAGAATGAAAATGTTATAAATTAACTACGAAAAATAAATCACTATCGAACGAATGAAACTGTATTCGGGCCAAACTTTCCATAGTACAATTCGTGGTGTATTTTACTTTATAGCAATTTATCATTCAATGTTATGCAAAATTCAATACGATATACCCCAATGTTTGGCCATTGATATTCAATACACGAGCGTTGAAATATGCCATAAAATAAAGTAATCTTCGACTTGAAGAAAGGCTTGTGGAAAACTTGGAGGTTTGGTGAAGAGGTATTAAAATTTCAATATTGACTGGCAATATAGCCAATGATCGCAGTGAAAATAGAATTCTGTGAGATGTTCTTTTAATTTTGTCCCCCAGTGTATATTGACTTTTCCTCCAGTCAAGGAAAATTATAATATTTTCGGGACAACCGTCTTCCCCTTTGTCTTTGTTTATAAGCACCGTAAACGAAATCTGGAATTATTTTGTAAAGTGAAAAGTGTACTATTGCACGCAATTCTGTTTCCCCCAATTGTTTACCCAACTCCCAGGAAGCTAAACCACCAAGGCAAAGTCCTTTTTGTATTTTGCACAAGAACTCACTCCGTCAGCTTTCAGTCGAATATCCTTTCCAGCTGCAGCCAAGAGTGCTCTTAAGATACTGGTCGCTGTTCCTGTTTGTCGGCTAGCCACCAAATGTACGGGAGTTTGTTGACGAGACTGAAATTACCAAAGAAATTATAATAATTTAATAATGAAAAATGATTGTAATCACAGCCAATTAGGTATAACTTTAAACATTATTTTCTATAATTTCAATAAATTTATGGATTACAGTAGACTCTCTCTCAATCGGACATAATGAGGCAAAATGTCATCAAAATTATCGATAGATTTGGCGTAAAAGTCATTGTAAATTCCACAAAAAGCGCTAAATTATAAAAAATCATAATTAAATAAGAGAAATTACAGCGAATTTGAGCAAATTTGCTTCATAATTAAACGTGAAAATTGTCAACAAATTTTTTTCGCTCGATTGAAAAAGAGCCGATTGAGCGAGAGTCTACTGTATGCATAAGTTCGAGCAATAAAACCAAAATAGTGGATGGAGTTTAATTTGGTAATAAAATAAATGTAGGTTAGCTTGTCTAGCTGATTAAAGAATTCAGCTAAAGAACCTTAAGATAGAGAGGTGTTTATCTCTCTATATATCCTTCAAAAATACAACAAGATACTAATGTGAAAACTATTTGTTTATTTCGTCCATCTCCGTCTTATACGGTTTTCAGACTTAAGGTTTATCTTTATGGCTTAACTGTTCTAATTTCTTAAGGGGTTACGTGGATCACCGTAAACTGAAAACAAACAGCATATTTCCTTGACATTCTTTTTCAAGATAATAAAACAACATCTTTCAATCAAGCTTTAAGTATGTAAATCTACAACATTTTAACTATATTTTCTGAAATAAAAAAAAACTATTTTTTCGTCACAAAATTTTTCAGGATATATTTATTTGACACTAAGAACTAAATATTTTCTGTCAGCTGATAAGTTAAACTCGTACTTGAACCGTAGAATTTTATTTACGTTGATCATAACTTATTTTACAAAACAAAACGTGTTATAAAATACCCCAAAAATTGTATTTTTATATAAAAATCCATCAAAATTTCAAATATAATTGCAAATAAAAAACTAAAAAAATAAAAAAAATAAAGTCATTAGCTAACAGAAAATATTAAGTTTTTTGATCTCATATGAATATATTCAGAGAAATTTTGTCTTTTTGATAGTATCGACCGTATCGACTGTCGATTCTGAAATTTTTAAATGACAGTTACACTTTTATGGGTGATACGAGTTTTTATCAACCGTCACATTCTTTTAAGATCACAATAAGAGGTTTAGCAATGTTAAGGGGAAGTGGGGCACCTTTAAAATTTGGATTATTCTCCTATGTTTAAGTGGAGCTAAGTCATATTATAGTGTAATTAAGCTTCTCAATCTATTAAAATATTGCACTTTTACATGCTTAAGAATTTAAATTAAAATCAAAATTTATTATTTTGAAAAAAAAATAGAGAAAATGTAGTGCTTTCCAGTCTATTTGACCAACATAACCTCTTAAAAGACGGTTTGCTTTGGAAATTGATCTACTAAATATTGAAAAATCGCCGTATAACTTAATTTTCTTTATTACTGACTACTTTCGCATTGGTATCAAAACTTCAGAGCAAAACGGTGGAAAACTCTTTTATTAGTTATAAGAACTAAAAGTAACATCTTGAAAACATCTAACTTGTTCCGATTTTTGAGATTCAAATCCTTTATGACAGCTCAATCTTTAAAGGTTGCACTGAATTATTTAAACGTAAGTAGTAAAGTCTTAATTAATTCCATAAAATAACAAACAATTAAAATTTCACATTTTGTTACAGCTTTCACGTGTTCCTTGCTACAAATTCTTAAGTATTAAATTTTATCATTAACAAAAAAAATTATTTCCATTGAATAAAATAGTTTACTGATCAAATATTTTGTTTACGTTATTATTCAATTGGTTTTGCAATCCGAAGAAATGGGTTGATTATGCTCATCAATAAATATTAATGATAATTTTATGATTGAATGACATTGAAGGAGGAAAATATTTTATTGTTCCTTGTGTATATGGATTAACTTGATGACTTAATGAAATTTTTTATACGAAAGGGGTAATTACTGGTGCATTTCCAAAGGAAAAGAAATATTAAATTTACCTTCAAAATTAATTAAATTTAATACTTTACTAGTTTGGCTTTATTTAATCGTGATAGTCACAGAGAGCAAAATTTGTATGTTTCTGCGTTAGAATCCAAGATATCAACTAAATTATATTTGAATTCTTGGGGTGTGCAGAGGTGTTCTTTATTGATAGAGATATGAAGGTAACGTGTGAATATGTAAAAATATATTCCTTTGCAAAAAAAAAGTCTTCATATTATATACAGCTACTACAGACATCTATGTTGATATATATATTTATCACTCATTGTTTACTTCAAATATTAAGTGCCATGGAATATTTTCTCAATAATAGTCATCGTAAATTTATCGAAATCCTTCACGATACAATTTGACTTTATGAATTCCTCACTGTCAGTGCATTGAAAACAGGAGGTACGCTCTAAGAAAATGGTAAAAATAGGTCAAAAATCTTATCATTATCGAATAAATAAGTAAAACCTTTGGGGTGTTACTAAGGTGTCACGCGTTGTTAGCAAATATATCTTTCATATATTCACTAAATCTTAATATAACTATATATATTGGAGTGTGATTTCTTTTTATATTGCAGACACTGATATACTTTGGTGAATCTATACTTGGCATTTGGATGTACAAATGGAAGAGAAAATATAGTGCAAAAACTTACTCCTCCTGTTGAGAATGGATCAACACCACGTTTGTTCAGCAGTAGTTTAACAACATCCTCACGTGAGTACATAGCAGCAATATGCAGAACATTGTAATTATCCTAGATGAATAGACAGAATAAAAAAAGGGAATTAGAACAAGAGAGATATTTGCACGCAAATCCTTAAAAAGAAGAAAACGTCATAATTAATGTTATACAATATAAAAATAATTAAAATTGCCCATTATCGTGACATTGTGTCATTATTTAATTAGTAAAGTGTTTGTGTCGCTTCCAGCAAATGTGTGACAATTCACATTACAAGAAGTCATATTAAATTTTAATGAGATCATGTGATGATAAGTTGAGGACTCACTCTGCACCACCTACTTAACATGACAAACTTAGGGGGTGTCTTGGCAAATTGCAGGACTCAAGGTTTGAGGCTCATAATTTTTTCAAGAACACTTGCTATACAATTTTCTACGTGATTGAAACATTAAAGTCAGAGGTAAAGATTGCATTATTTTTTTTAGAGATTGAGGAATTGGAATGCTTAAAAGTTCGCAACCGAAATGAAACGGAGAACAATGCATAATTTGAAAGATGATTTTAATGCCATTGGAAAGCATGAACGTACTTTCCTCTATATCGAACCTTCTATGCAGTTCGAACAATATAAGTTATTTCTAATTTATTATCACGTTCTGTAATATATTTCTTGAATTACCTAAAACTGATTTGGTCAGAGTCATACTACATAAAGTCAATTTTCATCTATTTTGATCTTTATATTTTTCTCCTTTGCTTCTTGAGCTCGCGCCCACCTTTCAAAGCCACACCATTAGCCTAATTATATGTGAAAATCGGTGAACCACATGGAGAAACATGCAATTTCCGTATGCCAGACTTTTCCTCTCTAACCAAATGCACCACATCCATTTGGCTATACAGTGTGATGGAGGGCACACCAGAATAAAATTGATAGGTGCTGATAATCCTATGGTAGTAAGGATTCTTTGCAGTCAACGTCAGACTTGTTAGAACTTTTGGTATAAAGCATCGTGTCAATTAAACTAAAACCTTCAGTTTTAGGGTTCATAAGATTTTAAAAATTGGATTAATTAAAAATATCCTTTTGACAAAATTTTAGTAAATGGAGTTACAGACTTCTCTTTAGAATTTTTAAAATTTTTAAAAGAAAACTTCAGAAAATGAAGTTAAAATATTATACATTTATATGCCTATAATCTCAAATTATTTTTTTTATGTTGAAAAAAAAAAGATGTTAATAAAATATACTGTTTATTTTAGTCTGCGTGACCCACGTAACCCCTTAACCTTGATCCTACCTATGACAAATTAACGAAGTTTAAAAATGCGTTCTCAAGATCTTCCGGTCTTCGTCTGCATTTATTCCTTTTAAAAACCGTAAGTAAAAGAAGATGTACTGTACAATTGTTATAAGAGTTAAAGAAAAACATATCATCCCTCTGGGAAAGACACATTAGTAAAGTGGTCTTGAGACTAGAGATTTAGCCCTGTTTCTTGGTGGTCACAAAATCTCAAATATCCACCAATTTTATTTCTTTTTCAGAATCCAATATATCATTTGTCCTTAAAAATCTTTATTGATAAATTAGAGTAGTCCGTATAATACGGATTTCAGACCTAAAGCTTAGCCATATGGCTTAACTGCTATAATTTATTATCAGTCAAGATTTTTTTTAATTACTTAAAATTGAATTAATAAGGGCAAATGTTCTATTAGATTCTGAAGCACCAATTAAATTGGTTTCTATTTAAAATTTTGAGACCTTCGGGAACTGGGCTGATCCTCGAGTCTGAAGACCACTTAAGAGTTAAAAGCTCTAGAGGGAAAAGTAAATCTTTTACTCTGATGAAGCATGGAAGAGCTAAAGAGAGAACAAATTTTCCATCCGATCCCAAAGTCAGGAGGTTTAAAAGAACACTCTGACCGTTTTTTATACGGATTTAAATGCCTTACGGGCTGTAACATCGAGAAAGCTTAATATGGAAAGCTTTCAAATTTTAATGATGACAGAATTCATAAGATTTCTTTCTTTATGGCGCTGGCACACCTTTTCAATTGAATAAAATTCAATCGATTGAAATTTCACCTCTTACTCTTTCAAACTAAAATAAGATATGTTTATCTCTTTCTGTCAAATGAAAATTGAAATTTCAATTTCAAATTTTATTTGAGAGAAAGAGATAAACATATCTTATTTTAGTCTGAAAGAGTGAGAGGTAAAATTTCAAACGATTGAATTTTACTCAACTGAAAAGGTGTGCCAGCGCCATCATAAACGATTGTGTTTTAGATTCTAATTGTTATTCAATTTTATGTCTAAGAATGTAGATTATTCTAAAGGTAACGCATTCCTTTATATCTGTCTGCATACTTTTATCATGTTTTTCGAGTTTTGCTCAACTATTTCAGGATTTCTTGGAAGATTTCTAAGATTTCTGAATTTTCGCTATACAATTTCCGGACAATTATAATGGATTTTTTTTTCATGTAAATAACACCAAAAATCCAACAAAATCCAAATTTTCTTCGCCGCACAAAAGCTGTGATTATAAAGCATTTAAGTTAGAACAGCCAAGAATAGAGTACTATCAAACCAAACACTTTCTCAACCATGTGAAGTGTTGTATTTTTCAAATGAAGAAATAGTTGGTAGGGCAGACATTCAGAATTTACCGCGATAGTCAGAATTTTAATTAAAAAAGTTGCAATTTATTGGAGACAGCAGCAAGTTGTTGGCTTATTTTATTTGGTATGGGCAAGAACGGAAAGAGAAAATTTATACCATTCATAGACAGGAAAAGTACCGCCATGGTAGTAGAGTTGGGTGCTTGATAGAGTGATATATGTAATTTTCTTCTTCTCAGAAATTTTTATCCTTATAGAGAAAAGGGACGAAAAAGTGCAAATTCATCATCGAGCATTTTTCAACAACTCATAAAAGTAACTAATTAAAATCGCATTTATACCAACGCGCACCAATATCCCCAATGAGGGGTAGGTTAATGGAATTTTTGGTGAGTGTTAGATTTTCATCATAGAAATATTTAGGCTTTTGCTCATGGGTTCCTTTCCTTTGTCTAATGTTTTTCTCTCCTTATGTGTTTTTTTTTGGGTGATTTATCAAAAATTACAGGCGATAAATTGGAAAATTTTCTATGTTTCCACATCATTTGTAATCATTCTTAAGAGTCTTTTCTCATAACAATTCATTGGGAAAATCCAAAAAATGCGTAATGAAAATTTTCTCTGACAAAAGAAGCAATTTATTTGTGTTCTTTGTTCCCTGAAAATTATGTACTGATCCGAATTGAGCCTTGAACCAAGCTCTAAATGAGTTTCTTTTGCTTTTTTGCAAAATAGAAGTTTTGGAATGAAGTTCTATACAAAAAGTAAATTTTCCAATTAAGAATTTATTTATCTCCGATTATTTGTGCTATATGAAAATATTCATTGATGGACAACATCAATTTACTGCAATAAAGTTCGTGTAAAATAAAAGCTCTATTATATGTTGTAGTGATGCTTCAATGACGGTTAACCTTCACCTGCCCAGTTAATTAATTTGAAAATGAGTGCAATATAATTTTCCTGTTGTTTTTTCATGAACCTCGGGACATGAGAGGTGCTAAGGGAGTCCTCTCTGAACTCATTCACGATGGCCTTTGCGTTATCAGGAGTGATTTTTTATGTGTGTGAAAGCTCCTTGGAGGTCACACTTCCACGATGTGGAGGTAACCTTCTCAATTATTGGTATTTATGTATATTTTCCATATATTAATTTCCTCCTGCGAAGACAATTTTACGAGGCTTATTCTTTTTATTGCTCGAACTCCACAATGAGAATGATATGTACAATCCTTCTATTTTCGAAGCTTGGAAGTTTATGCTTTCTCCGGGGAATCATATTTTATCATAATATTGCAAATTTGACGTTTTGCTCAAAATACGTAATGCTATTTGTTTATTCATTCACTTGCTATGAGATGTAGAAGCTAAACGGTTAAAGATATCGGCTTGGGGTTTTCGGACAACCCCATGAGCTGGTGTAATCTGTAGTATGAAATTCACTTTGCACTGGTAAAAATAAATGAATTACCGAGAATCCTTTAAAAGTGTAGTTTTTGTGATGGAAAAGTCATCTTTTGTGTTCTCTCAGATGAGAAAAATTATGAAATGTGCATACAAATATGATTCAATTCAATTCAATTCAATTTATTAATATTTCATAGGACAATTTGTCCTCTGTACAAGGAAAATACAAAAAAATGATCCAATTTGACCCTTTTTATTTTTACCAGTTCACTCAACCGACTCGATTTATTGTGTGATTGGAGATACGCTCATGTAATATCGTATGATCAATATCTACCATAAACCGCTATACCTTCCTGTTCCGAAATCCTGAACAATTTATTATTTCATTGTGATAATTTTGTGTGTCCTACATAAAATTATAACAGTTTTACTAATAATTATGTGAAGTTCAGCAATATACATAACAGAACATTTATATTAAGAAGAACTAATATTGAAATCTTGCTTATTTATGAAGGAGTATATAATACAATTATAACTTTTCCGTTTTTAGACTGTAGAATGGAACTTATAGAATTCGAGCATTCCGCAAAGAGTGACTTACTTTTACTTTTGTCGCTCTTAATTCTTATGGGCTTTTGCAAAGGCATCACTCTATATAAGATCATTTGGATAGGTAAGGGTTAATTACGAGGAGTCTAATGAAATTTTATTTGATATTTAATAGGCACTCTCCTTAGGTGCGAGCACCAATTGAATTGGCCGAAATGGGTGAATCATTTAAGTTCTATGGAAATTCATTGGTGATGAATATCAAATATGGGTTAATTTCATGATAATTTATTCAGAAGAACTTGCGACTGATGAAAATCTCACTTCTTCTGTATCATAATTTCCGCGAATATACAACACTTTCTTTTATACTTCATTCACTTTGTACAAGAGAAAAGGTGGTTAGGGGTTAGTATGATGAGATTCAGATTTCTTATACATAGATCATATGGCAAGATAGCATACCTCTGGCGCATAAGAATTGGTCTGTTTTACTTTTTCTTTAAATACTCGTTTACGGACAGGAGAAAGAAAATGGAAACGTATGAAAAAGAAATTGAATGAAGTTATGAAAATTATTTCCCTCCAACTTCAATTCTAATTCTCACCCCCTTGGCCGCACTTGGTCGACGGTCAAGTCTTGAGATTTACAGCAAAGATATGCCTCTTGACTTTCTTTTCGTGTGTGTATTTTCTCACTATTCGGTGCGGGGGTTCATGAAATTGAGGTCAGGGTCTATACCGGCGAGGCTGGTCAAGAAAAAAGAATAAAAGAAAGTCTATTGAAAAAAAAAAGTGTACTGAAAAATATATATTAGCCCGTAGTGGTTACAACATATTCCCGCGTGAGCATGAGAAAGGGATAAAGCTTTAAGGATATTGCCAACAATTGCTTCATGTAATGCACTTTAAACTCCTACCACCTTTGAGATGGTTTTGTTTTCTAGGAAAATTCTATGCTAAGCTCCTCCTAAATTGTGGAGTGTGTGATATCTTGTGAGTCTGATGAATGTATGGGTATCATTTGTTAAATTTCTGGGTCAATGTGTCGTAAAGTTAATATTAAAATGTGTAGTGTTTTTCATGTGACGTAGCCAAAAACCCCCATTTCAAGTTCTTTTGTCCCCTATTCAACGATTTTCTTTTTCATACACAGAGAAAAATTTTGAGTTAGAAAAAATTAAGAAACGTGGTTTTGAATCAAGAGTACAAGAATTTCAAACTATTTTCCCCTATAATTGAGATATTTTGCGCTTGAATTTCTCTAAAAGAGTATGATAGTTTAAAAAATAGAATAAATTGTGCTTAATAATAGGAGAACAGTGGGTTTGAATTTAGCGAATCGCAGTTTTGAACACTGATAGAGCATACAGAAGTTTCAAAGTTAGAAGGTCATTGTTTTGATTTTAGAGTATAGAGGATTCGAGTTAAGACTATTGTGGTTTTGATTTTAGCGAAATCATGGTTTCAAAATAAGAGTATAGTAGTTTTGAATTCTATTAGACTATTATGGTCTTGATTTTAGAGTATCATGGCTTTGATTTTAGAGTATCATGGCTTTGATTTTAGAGTATTGTGGTTTTGATTTTAGAGTATTGTGGTCTTAATTTTAGAGTATTGTTGTTTTGATTTTAGGAACTAATGGTTTTGATTTTAGAAACTTATGGGTTTGATTTTAGAAACTTATGGGTTTGATTTTAGAAACTTATGGGTTTGATTTTAGAAACTCATGGTTTTGATTTTAGAGTATTGTGGTTCTAATTTTAGAGTATTGTGGTTTTGATTTTAGAGCATTGTGGTTTTTATTTTAGAAACTTATGGTTTTGATTTTAGAAACTTATGGGTTTGATTTTAGAAACTTATGGGTTTGATTTTAGAAACTTATGGGTTTGATTTTAGAAACTCATGGGTTTGATTTTAGAGTATTGTGGTTTTAATTTTAGAGTATTGTGGTTTTGATTTTAGAGTATTGTGGTTTTGATTTTAGAAACTTATGGTTTTGATTTTAGAAACTTATGGGTTTGATTTTAGAAACTTATGGTTTTGATTTTAGAGTATCATGGTTTTGATTTTAGAGTATTGTGGTTTTGATTTTAGAAACTCATGGGTTTGATTTTAGAAACTTATGGTTTTGATTTTAGAGTATTGTGGTTTTAATTTTAGAGTATTGTGGTTTTGATTTTAGAAACTTATGGTTTTGATTTTAGAGTATCATGGTTTTGATTTTAGAAACTTATGGGTTTGATTTTAGAAACGTATGGTTTTGATTTTAGAGTATCATGGTTTTGATTTTAGAAACTTATGGGTTTGATTTTAGAAACTTATGGTTTTGATTTTAGACTATTGTGGTTTTGATTTTAGAAACTTATGGGTTTGATTTTAGAAACTTATGGGTTTGATTTTAGAAACTTATGGTTTTGATTTTAGAGTATCATGGTTTTGATTTTAGAGTATTGTGGTTTTGATTTTAGAAACTCATGGGTTTGATTTTAGAAACTTATGGTTTTGATTTTAGAGTATTGTGGTTTTAATTTTAGAGTATTGTGGTTTTGATTTTAGAAACTTATGGTTTTGATTTTAGAGTATCATGGTTTTGATTTTAGAAACTTATGGGTTTGATTTTAGAAACGTATGGTTTTGATTTTAGAGTATCATGGTTTTGATTTTAGAAACTTATGGGTTTGATTTTAGAAACTTATGGTTTTGATTTTAGACTATTGTGGTTTTGATTTTAGAAACTTATGGGTTTCATTTTAGAAACATATGGGTTTGATTTTAGAAACTTATGGTTTTGATTTTAGAGTATCATGGTTTTGATTTTAGAGTATTGTGGTTTTAATTTTAGAGTATTGTGGTTTTGATTTTAGAGTACGGTGGTTTTGATTTTAGAGTATTGTGGTTTTGATTTTAGAAACTTATGGGTTTGATTTTAGAAACTTATGGGTTTGATGTTAGAGTATTGTGGTTTTGGTTTTAGAGTATTGTCGTTTTGATTTTAGAAACTTATGGTTTTGATTTTAGAGTATCATGGTTTTTATTTTAGAGTATTGAGGATTTGATTTTAGAGTTTCATGGTTTTGACTTTAAACTCTAAAATCAAAATCATGATACTCTAAAATCAAAACCATGGTACTCTAAAATCAAAACCACAATACTCTAAAATCAAAACCATGATACTCTAAAATCAAAACCATAAGTTTCTAAAATCAAAACCATGACACTCTAAAATCAAAACCGCGATACTCTAAAATCAAAACCATAAGTTTCTAAAATCAAACCCATAAGTTTCTAAAATCAAAACCACAATACTCTAAAATCAAAACCATAAGTTTCTAAAATCAAACCCATAAGTTTCTAAAATCAAACCCATAAGTTTCTAAAATCAAAACCATAAGTTTCTAAAATCAAACCCATAAGTTTCTAAAATTAAAACCACAATACTCTAAAATCAAAACCATAAGTTTCTAAAATCAAAACCACAATACTCTAAAATCAAAACCACAATACTCTAAAATTAAAACCACAATACTCTAAAATCAAACCCATAAGTTTCTAAAATCAAACCCATAATTTTCTAAAATCAAAACCACAATACTCTAAAGTCAAAACCACAATACTCTAAAATCAAAACCATGATACTCTAAAATCAAAACCATTTTTGCTACAAATTCAAAACTATTTTTCTCTAAATTTAAGAGTAAAAGAGTCTAGATTCAAAGATACTGAATTTCAAAACCATCGTACTCTAAAATTTAAGAAAATGCTCTTATAGAAATTTTTTCTTAATTTAAGCAAAATTTAAGCAAAAAATTGCTTGGAGCAAAATCGAAGCCTTATTTAGAGTATTTTTTTCTTGAATCTAGAGGGTAATTTTTCTCTGTGTACCCTGAGAAAAAATCTATGTCAGCTGATGATGAATTCAATTGTTGAACGAACATATTTTGCGACGTTTTTGCATTTATCCTTATCTAAAATTTAAGATGTACTAAAGATAATCATTTTTTTGACACTTTTCCTTTCAGTTTGAATTTACCTAACGACTTTGTATATATTTCACAAAAGATAATTTATGAGGAAAATTATTTTTACTATTTTACGGCAAAAATTTAAATACTAATTCACCTAAATTAAAGTTTTAAATACAGTTCTAAATTTGAACTCTTAAGTTTTTTACATGTATTTGAATATTTAATTCTATAAAAAGTTTTACTTCCATTACGTTCTCTTATTGGTTAAAGCTTTAAAATTCTTCCCAATAACGCAAGTTTTTATAATAATCAAACAATAATGTGCTCTAAAAAGAGAAATTAAAATCTATTTAAAAGTTGTTAAAGCAGAGAAATTTAAAAAGAATAAAAAAACATAAAAAAAATCTAATGAGAATATGCACCTAAAAGAGTATTCAGAGTAAAACCCTCGATAGCCAAAATTCCAAGCAAAAATTCCGAACGTCAATATTCGAAATGGAACAAAATCCTGAAAAGTCAAATTCCGAAAAGCCAAATAAATTCCTGAACGCAAAAATCCAGAATTTTTAAAAGTGTCATAGGTATTATCACGATACCACTCGCGCTTGCTGGAGGAAAAAGGGAATTTTCAGTATTTTGGGAAATTATTTTACACATCATCCTCCGTATAATTTCATCCCTTTCAGGATTTTGACTCTTTTAGGATTCAGGCTTTCGTAATTCTGGCGCTCGGAATTTGGCTCTTCGGGATTTCGAATCATTCGAGATTTTGTTTCTTCACAATTTTGGTTTTCGTATTTGGCCGGTACCGACCTAGAGGTAGACTGGTTCAATTAATTTTTAAAAATAAAACGGATATAGGTTATCTATGAGTTCTTTTTTTTCAATTTCACTTTAAATAGTAAATCAAATGCGCAAGAAAAGTTATAAAAAGTGTACTTATTTTTATAAAAACATTATAATAAAAAACTAGAAACAAGAAAAAACTAGAAAACTAGAAGAAAATAGAATAAAAATACTTAATTTATAATTTTTATAATATTTATAAGTTCATTCCTATACAGTCTCATTATTTTGTTATCCTATGTAGGGGTAAATGGAATACCTTTGAATTGTGGTACCTTTGCAATATGACGTTTTTCATATTTTTAAAATGAAACTGAGCTTTGTCATAATATAATTTAGCTTCACAATTGGTTTAATTTTAGGAAAATTTTATAAAATTAAAATTCACATCCCTTTCTTTTTCCGACGTTTTGCATATGACTATCCAATTCTTTTAAATTGACACTATTGTTCTTCTTTTGAACAAGAAATTCAATTTAGTTCGTTTAATCTAATTAATTTTTTTTTAATGCCAAAAAGTAAGATAAACGCAAATCCCAGACCCGAAAGAATTAAGATTCGCAAATTTGCTCTTCAATATGATTTCACGGAAAATGTTAGTCTATGCTTCAAATTGTCGCTAGAATAACGTCAAGGTCAAATTAAGGAAAAACGCATAAGTTTGTAGTAGAGAATTCGAAGACCTTTCTAATGGTGCTATGCTATTCAAAAATATTTGTACTCTTTGTTTAATTATTCAATAAAAAATATCTTTATAAAAAGAAATAGTAGATCTACGAAGCAGCCATTTTGTTTTTGCGAAAGTCGAAATACATATAAGTTCAGCGACATTTAGGTACATATATCGGTACCAGTCGAGTATTTTTTTATTAAATATAACAACGATAACAAATAACCCAATGTTAGTCGACTTAAAATATTTAAATACTCACGTTATTTCTGGCTCCAACATCTGAACCCAAATCGATCAAACGATCCAAGATCGACGTACGATTGTCCTTAACTGCCATCATCAACGGTGTCATTCCAGTCGTCTACGCAAAAATAAATATATTAGTAATTATTTTTGTGCTGAATTTAAATTTTCTGTTAAGTTAAAAATATTTGTCCTTTTCTCTATTTATCGCGTCACTGTAAATCCGAGCAACGCAATCTCAGAAAAATCAATAAATTTTGGTTGAATACATTTCCTTTATATGCAATATTGAAATTGCTAAAATAAATAATTTCGCAAGAAAAGTCTTAATTAAAAGAAAATATGTTTTAATAGCTAAATTTTTATGTTTTTTTTTATATGTTATTTTAGTTAGGAAAAACCGCAAATCAATAAAAAATAAAACATTTTATTTGAAAATGTTTTCAAGAGATGACGTTTGATAAGGATGTATGAAAGGATTGTTGGTTATTGTAGTTATTTTCTTGTGCGATTAAAAATAGGCCGTTGTGCTGCAAAGACACGCTCTCCTTATTGCAATTAAAACCACTGTCGCAATTATGGTAGCATATAAAGCTAAAAGTCACGTGTTGCAATTACACCTTTGAACAAAAGGTGTAGATTTTTTTCTTTAACTTTCCTAGTATAAAATCTAATTTTACTTCATCACCACACGTCCATTGGATTTAAAAGTAAGAATAATGTTGTTTTATTTTTGTGGTGTGAGTGTTCCAAAGGAATTTGACATTTTCGTGTTTCACAGGAAAAGAGTATTTATTTAATTACTTGGAAGATTTATTTTGGTGCAGTTTTCTTTTCTCACCCATTCTCAATATTTACTCAAAAATTATATGGTATATTGTATGAGATGTTGCACCGAGAAATGGTATTAAATATACCTGTTAATTATACATTTTATATCATGCAAGGAAAGTCCTTAGCATGAAAACTTTTTTTTTGCGTACGCCAAACACACCTTATTCTTTTTGCTAGGTGAAAACCTCTAAAAAATTGTAATCTTACGTGGATGTCAAAGATTGTTGCAAATGATTAAGGTAAATGGAGGAAAAGTTGCACAGAGCTTTATTATTAGCTTACGCACGAAAAAGGCATGACCTTCGCGAGTGTTTCCCTTAATTCTTATTTTACTACAAATCGCCTGTTATATACAGGACAGCGGGGTTTAATTAGATATGAATTTGTGTTATGACTTCAAAGAGCATTTCTTCCAAAAGCTTGAGAATTAAAATATAAGAAAAATTTAGTTCACTCGAGAAATTCGCAGATTTGAATGTTTCTTGGCTCTAGATAATCAGAGAATGGGGTAGAACAAATAAGATGTGATTGTGTAAGAATCACACCTAATATTTTATAGGATGTAATGTCTAATTATATGTGAATAATATCTAGGAATTTAAGGATGAGCCTATGTACAGGTCTCTGTGCGAAAATTATGAAACTTAAACTTAACTTTTTAGAATTTAATTTATTTCGATGAAAAAATTTGCTAAATTTTAATTAAAAATTCTTTAGGGGAAGGTTCCCATGCTTTATACGATCCCAAGGTTTATAATGACCAAATTTTTCCTAAAGCGGTCTTCAGACTAGCCCATTTTCCGAAAGTCTCGAAACCGCAAATAACAACCAATTTTGTTGGTTTTCCAGAATCGAATAGATCATTTGCCCATAATAGTCGAATCCTAAATTAAATTTTTCTAAAAAATCTTGACTAATAAGAAAGTAGATCTGTTAATCCATATTGCTAAACCTTAGGTCTGCAGCCCGTATGAGTTTCTCAATAAATGTGATTCAACGCACGCTTCTTTTAAAAACTATAGGAAAATGCCCAGTTTTCAAAATATATTGTGGAGTTACATTTATTCAAAAGCACAGGAAAAAATTTAGTCATTACGAAGCTTGGGATCGTACGAAGCATGAGAACTTTCCCCTAGTAGATAAAAGTTCCATCTTGAATTTAAACTTGTCGTTTATATCTATTTTTTCGGCACAATCATTTCCCTATTCAAAGTCGGAAAGCTTTCAAAATTTCTTTTACGAATTCATCGTTAAGTAAACCAAATTAACCAAATAAGGCAGAGGTGTGTGCAAGAAACCGTTGAAACCGAATTAACGTCAAAATAAGTTTGTTATAGTAGCGTTTTGACCATTGACGTACATGGTTCATTTGACGTTAATTCGCTTTCAACGGTTTCTTGCACACCTCTGAAATAAGGGATAGCAAATCGTCCTATGCTTTGCGAAATGCTCGAATTCGTGATTAAGGTGCTATAAGCTATACCTCGAAAGTACTTTCGAATCATATACCATTTACAAGTTTATAACCGATTTAAACCGAATTAGAAATCAATAGAAAGATTGCCCAAAATAGCTTAGGAGTAATATAATTGAATTTCGAATAAAAATCAGTTATCGGTTCATAACCTGTTCATTACCTGTTCATTATCCGTTTATAACCAATTGGAATTAGTTCAGAATTGTCAGGAATTCCAAGACCTTTCCAACGAACCCAAATAAAATACAATTGCGCTCTCTAGAGCCTTTTTCCTCTTATAAGAGCAAAATGTCCATCTGGGTAATTTATTTATATTTACTTATACTTGATTATATGAGTTGGCATATAATGGTCTGTGATCAAGGGTTTCTGCCATTTATCTAGTGAGGTCGGTTCTGGTAAATCATCTTCTTTTTTTTTCAGAGTAAAAATATCCCATTGAATTCTATCCAGGTTTATTTTTGCATTTTTTTTGCATAAATTTGTCAACTAGTTATAATACGTAAAAAATAAATAAAAAACATGAAATACTTTGCTTTTCGAAATAGAAAATCTTCCAGACTTTCTGATTTAGCCGAGATTAATTTTAGGAGATTATAACAGATAATAACTAGTTTTTATCTCAGGATTAAACCATCAAGGGAGATTATCCAAGACTCACTGGTCTATAATGGGGATCATTTTGAGATACCTTCTTTACAATTGATCTCATCTGTTATACACTTCTAAAGAAAATTTTCTAATGTTCTTAAGAAAATTTCCCTAGACAATACAGGGAAAGCTTTCATTTGTTGAACTTTTAGCAGACAGCCATATAATTTCATCATCAAGAGTAACCTCACTCTCCCGTAATACTTCTCTGTTCTATTTAGAAATTGATTGCTGTTTTTTTCTATTTGTTTTATGCCTAGCAATAAAATTACTCAGCTGGGCGAGAATTACATTATGTATTTAATGTTAATGAGATTGCGGTGGTTTTAGAATTTTTGACTTTGCAATTTTTAGGTCGTTTATTCGTTTTTGGTAGCCGAAAAAATTTTTATGATTTGGAATTTACTTACGGGATCCATGACGCCAGCCAATGGTGTTGTATTTGCGTCCTCCCCAGCGTTTGCGATGGACTTCTCCAGGGCCTTGAGGGTTTGCTCTACGGGTGTCCACTCGCCCTTGAGGGCAAGATTGAGTACCTTTGTCGCGGCATCTCTGGTGGAGGCTCCTGCACTTTGGGGCTTGGCAGGAGCATCTCCCTCACTACCCTTATCACGTTTATCACCATCTGACGCTGCATCCTCCTTCGAGGCATCAGCGTCTGGAGCCTTGGCCGTGGGGGCAGCAGCAGAGTCATCGTCGACTTTGGCTGCTGCTGCAGCCCTCTTGGCCGCCCCCTTTGGGCCACCACCCTTCTTTCCGCCCGGTTGTGACATTGTCAATGGAAAACTATGTTTTTCCGCGGCCTGATACTCAAAGTGTTTATGACTTTACATCATTTGCATAAAACAGCAAATATTTTAGCCTCGAACACCAACACGCGCTTTTTTCGTATGGATGTTGCCACATTTTTAATTCCTTGGCCACTTAATATATTTGCTGATAGGGGCTACTAAAGGGCTGATGGCTTCTGTTGTGGTATGCTTTTATTGGCGTTATTCTTGGTTGCGGTGCCATTTCCATCTAATTTCGGCAGGTATCCTTGAGGTTTGAATTCTACTAAATCCAAAGTGGATCACACACACACACCTATACTGATTTATTCGATAAAATCAATTCCTGAAGATTTTTTTTATTAAAAAAAAATTGAAAAACGCCTCCACAGAATGAAAATTAATCCAGAAAGCACTATCAAAAAGTTGATTTTTTCCTCACAATTTTTTTTAATTGTATAATTTGTTTTTACTAATTTTTCCACTAAAATATCTATTACACTTAATAAATTAAACACATTTTTTTCTGTATCTTTTCAATAATATTTCTTACGTAAAGTGAACTAGCGGTTATCACTTGAGATCGAAAATGTCCAACACAGATCAATTGGATTCTTCTAAAGAATTCATAATTTTTGAAAAAATTCCTTTGCACTTATTTCTTTATTTTGTAACACTTTGCAATATCCTTTCACAAATCCTTTTGCAATAATAGACTTATCCAAGAAAATTCCGGGCACTTGAAGTGGTTTTCTGGGTTGGTGGAAGGCAGATATATTCACTAAAGTTTCACAAATTGAAGAATTTTCCTTGAGTTGTGGTTTAAAGGCACTTTTTTCTAAATTCCACATAGGATATGCACAGTTTCAGGATTATTGAACAATTTTTTCGAGGATTTCCACTAGAAATTTTATAAACTACCACTGCGATGTAGAAAAAGATAGTTTAAGCTGCAGAATTAATCCCAAATCCTCAATGAAAGGGTTATATTTTGGTATAGAAAAGCAAAAAAAAAGACGAGAACACTTTGAAAAAGGAAACTAATGGAAGATTAAACTGAATTGTTGTATGGGAAAAAGGAGTGAAAAGTCCCCAGAGTTTTATCCACTTTGATACTTTTCACTTTGCTGCCTCAAAGTAATCTGAGGCTGGTGGAAATATGAACAAGGATTTTTGGACTCTTTGGTCTCTGATTTTTGCGCTGCTCAAGACATTACCAACTGGAACCAATACACACATTATGTGGAAAAGCCTGCGCACTTTCCATCACTAAGGGCTTTTCTTCTTCAGCAAATCCTCCTCCGGGAGTCCAAAGTCACTCACAGTTCTCTGGTTGTGGGCTTTCTCACTTACTCCTTGGCCAACATGGTAATTTCTTTGCACGTGTTCCCCAAGAAGGTGGAAAGGGAGCGTCTCAGGAATGCAGGACTCCACATATCGATTGCCTCACTTACAAAATGCACTGACCGCACCAGGTGAAACCCATTAATCTCCCTTTCTCCACCAAAGAACTCACCAAGAACTGACCACCTTCACACCACTGCTCCACTTTTCTGCAAATTTAGAACCAACGACGCCAAATGTAACGCAAAAAGCTCTTAGCGTGATATTCATGGTTGCCGAGTAAATTTCACTGTTGCTATTATTTTGTTTAATCGAAGAAAGTTTGTATCGGAAAAGGGGCTCTTCACCATAGAAAGGTATATTTCTCCTATTTTCCTCCTCATTTCACAACGGCTTTTCAGCCGGTAAACAACAAATTTTTAAGATGAAGACTTCCAGTCTTTCATTTCCAATGTGCTATATATAGTGCGGCAGCTTTTGAATGGAATGCAAAAGAAAAGAGAATGAGAAAAAGCTTTATTTTTTATTTCCGTTGTATACTGGGATTCTAATACCTTTCCACTGCGGTTTGTGTCTTTGCTAACATTATGGGGCCTTCACACGATGGATTCAAATATCAGCCGTTGAGTGTATTAATTATAACTCTCACCAGTCATAATTTTATCCTCTGCCGTTTATATGCTGTGCGTATGTCTTCTTCAAGAATACTTACAGTCGCTGCAAAAATAATAGGTTCGTCTGATTTTTTTTCATAAAAAATGCTGTCAATATAGTAAAGTTATTAAATTAAATACTATTGAATTATTTTTATTTTGGAATTATAATTAGTTGAACAATTTTTAATAAGAAATGGGAAATATAATATTTGTATTTTAAAAATCAACTTTTTAAATTTAAAACTTTAAACCTCCTTCAAGTAATAGTGTTGCGAACAATGTTTGTGAAAAAGTACAAGCCTTTACGATTTTTTTGTTGGTAACACACGTTACAAGCATTTCGTAAGGTGTCAGTAGGAATTTACAAACATTTACGAAGAATTTTGCGAAATATTTGTTTCTGTGGTGATAAATTTTCAAATGGTTATACTAAGTGTGATTCTTTTGCAGGTACTCTCATGGTATTACTCGCCGATTCAAACATCTTAGAACATGCACCATTTCTGTTAAATTGGTGAGTCAAATATAGTTTTTATTATCCTTATTGAACACCCTACAAAAATATTCCTCATTTAGAGAAAAAAAATGCTATGCTATACCCTTTAAATTGTGAGTATCTTGATAATTTCAAGCACCTGTGAGATCTCCTGGGAATTATTTTAAGAAAATAAGAAGTTTGACGCGTTAATAGCTTGAAATTTCAGTGAACTAGTTCTTTATTTTGGTCTTAGAATTTAAGTCTTTATTAAATACTATTTATAACCTGAATTTTTAACAGAATTGGAGTAGAGATTATCAGGTAGATCAAGCGGCACAAAAGAGCCTAGATGTTTAATCGCCTGCTAACTCATATACACTCCGTTTCTCAATCTATCTATGTAAATATTATTAATAAGGACTCATTAGAAAATTTTTTGTTATCTGTGAGTTGTAAATTTGTAAAAAAGCACTTATTCACCCTTATTTATATAATTTATCGCTCTTTGAAAATTACAAGGGGCTAATAAAGTTCTTTTTGCGATTTTGACTTTTTTGACTTTTATGCACTCATAAAAAAATCAATAAATTTTCAGATATTACAACACACTAAGAGTTTTTGCTGGTATTTTTCTAAATTTTACTCTTTTTCCAATTGATTTCGCAACTTTTTTTGTTTAGTAAAGGGGCACAAAATAGGTTTGTTAGGGGGAAGTGGGGCACCTTTGAAAATGGGGCACCTCTGAAATTGGGATTTTTCACCTATTTTTAAATATAATTAAGTCTTACCGTGATACAATTTAGCTTCTCAATCTGTTTATGCAACTAAATTATATCACGAGAAAGCTCAATTTTATTTAAAAATAGGTTTTCAAAGGTAAGCAAGTTGATCCTTTGTCATTGTTATTTCAGGAAAAATTGTCCATCATTTAGAATGACAGAGAGCCAATTCATAAGAAAAACATATTTTGAAAGACAAAAATACAAAAAAAAAATGTATATTATTGCTCAGATGAATAGAAAATTAAAAAAAAAAATCCTTTTTGTACAGGCATTAACTTTGGATAACTATTGCTCAAAATGAGTTAGCCAATTGTAATTTCCATAGAGCAATATTATGTAAAATTCATTTTTAATTCAATTTTTCACTCCAATTTTGAAAAAGATGTTTTACAAGATAAATTACCGTAAATCAAAATTTCATAGAGTTTTCAGATTCTCGATAGATTTGGTATTATGAAAATTATATGAAAATGTTTTAAATAGGGAAAGCTATCAGGCTTCGTACATATTCTGACTTCGAACATATTTTGTATATTTTTCCATACTTCTTTAGTTAATTTGACATTTTTTTTTTCAGGAAATGTGTGACTTAAGCCATACGTTGGTCAGATTCATTGAAGTAATCTTAAAGATTCCTTGATAAAGGAATTAGAGATACCATGTCTGATCGGTAAAGAGCATCTTTAAGTTCTAGAAATAAAGAAAGGAAGAAAAGTTTACGAACAGGGGGGGGGGGTGTCAAAGTTACTCGAAGCTCAATAAGTAAAGCTCAGTAAATTATCTAGAAGCATTCTAAAAAATCTGATAACACTGGTAAAAATAAAAGGGTCAAATTGACCCTTTTCGAAAGGATGGATCGTATTTGACCCTTTGAAAGGTTCACTTTTGTATCTCTTGAAATTTAGTGTGCACATTTATCACGAATAATCATGTTTTATTGTAAACTTATTACTGATATCATATTTCTCTCATCTGAGCGAACACCAAAGATCACTTTTTCATTGTTTTTTTATTCGTTTATTCCGGAATTAAATAGATGTCAAAACCGTGACCCTTTCGAAGGGTACCTGGTGACCCTTTCAAAGAGTCAAATATGATCCATCCTTTGGAAAAAGGTCAATTTGACCCTTTTATTTTTACCAGTGAAAGGTTTCTTTAGCTGAAAATTATTACCTAAGAAAGTGCTATATGCAAAGAATTGCCCTGTATAGCAACTTTTTCATTAGATTATCCTAATTTTGATAGATTTAGAAAGCTAACAAAATTATCTATTAACCTTTTGAATACTGCAATTAGGGTTTCTTAAATGGGAAAGTACTTAAATGCCAAAAGCAAAGAAGCGTCCGGGTATTATTTACTCTGCAAGCCTACGAAAGCAACGTTTTATTTTTAGTTTTATTTGAATGTGTGTGTTTTAGAGTTCCTATGCTAATGTTTTAATATTGATTAAAATCTATAAACGTAACCCAAATAGTTGTTATTTAAATTGTAGGTACTGTAAATATTTATTTCTATTTTATAAGTTTTGTTCAAGTTAAATGAATGTTAGTAATACGAAGTTAATCGGTTTTTGATTTAAAATTCTTTAATTTCTATCAATGTCATGACTGGATTTATTATTTTTGCGAGAACTGTAATGTTTTAATGTACAAACACATGTGAATTTCAATTGAAATCAATTTAATTATCAATGCTTGAACTGATCTGCATACAGAAGAGCTTTCTTGTGCACTTTGATTCTTATATGATAAGTTCCTAATGCAATTATGACATTATTTTGTATTTAAGTGCAGCGGTTATCTATGAGCAATTTTCCAAGGAGAAGATCAAACACTGGCTTTGCTTTCACAGTTTTTTGATATAGTAAATGAATAGTTATTTGTTGATAATTTTGCAATATCGTTTCTTACTCCCTCCTTCATGTTTGAAAATCACTCGAAAAGTTAACAGAGCGAGTTCAGTGTGAGTATCAGGTTAAGTGCTTCGAGGCAGATACTTTAGTTGCGCGCCATCCTTCGTCTCAGACAAATCTGTTAAGAATACACTGTGAAGAGTTGGCTCCTTGAGAAAACCCAGAGAAAACGCATTCAATATAAAAAAAACTGAATGAAAACCGGTTTCTATTGACTTTAGCTCCATAATTTACAAGAGAATCGAATTAAATGGTGTAATTCTGCGTGTGGGAGAGGAGCTATTAAGATACAAAATATCACAATTCGGTGTCATATTTCTTGCCAACAAAAAACTAATGTTTAGTTAAAGTACTCACAGACGGTAGTGAAAGTGAAGTTCAATGTTTCTAAAGTGGTCTTCTAACACGTGTTGCGTCATAAGGCACATAATTGATTGGCAGTTGAATTGCTTATTAACATAGAGCAATTTACATTATGGTGCTTTAGTGCGAAACCTGCTTCAAGGTGATAGACATTAAAAGCTATATTCCAATTGTAATTTTCTGGAAGAATTAGCTGCAAAAAAATATAAGAATCTATTTGTAGACTGGTAAAACAGCTGTAAGAAAAAAAGCATCATCTTCCATTTGGGCTGTGTTCATTGTGAAAAACTCATAAAATCTCTCAATCTGTGAATAGGAAAAAAATAGAAAAAAAAGAAGAATGGGAAATATTTTTTCATGCTGCAAGTGTAAATGTGGTTCATCTTTTAAGAAGTGTTGGTCACCAAATGAAGGAAAATCAGCGGATATATCACTTCCTCCAGCGCATTTGTCCGCCAACAGTATTGACCAATTAGGTGCGTTGACTAAATATTTGGTTATCAAATAGTACGTCATTGTAAATTTGCAAAATTCTCGAGAAAAAGGAGTATGAATAATTCTCCTTCCTAGTACACAAGTTGAACATTGCTTAATTGATTAAATTCACAAAATTTGAGTCCATCACCCTATCGTCTGTGAACTCTGATTTAATGGTGCCAGATGAAATTGCTCATTGATATGGTTCTCAAGATGAAATTCCCGGAGAATGAATAAGAGAGTAGAGAATCATTTATGACCTCATTGAAATCTGACGATTTTTTTTGATTCACGCAGTGGGTTTCCATTTCAACACCATACTGACCTCGTCAATGAACTTGTAAAATATTTTATTAGCGTTAAAGAGATGCAAGACACTGTGGAATGCCTCTCACAATAAATTATTTTAGGTATTTACGAGCAAGCAGGAGGTGTTTTTGCAACTTGGAAAATTGCATTTTCTCCAAATGAACCAATAAAAAAAACTGATTGGAGTTAGTAAAATAGATTTAATGGTTCAAAATTTTGATTTATGCTCAGCAGTAACTGTTGGAAGAGAAGAATCAAGCTGTTAGGAAATTTTAATTTGGAATAGTGCCAAAGGTTTCTGTGCCACAGAAATGTAGAGAATTATTTCAACATTATCTCTGGAGTACGTCAAACTTTAGAACAGAAAAACTCATGGATTGTATTTAGGATAGCTACACCTTACGATAGGGAGAAGTAGAGCATCTTTGAATTGCGACATCTTTGAATTGCGACATCTTTAAATTGGGGCAACTTTAAAATAGGATTTTTCTCCTATATTTGAATGGAACTGGACCATACCATGATATAATTTAGCTACACAAACCAATTATGAAGCTATATTACGTTATGATAAGGCTCAGTTCAATTTAAAAATAAAACAAAAAGGCTTATTTTAATAGTGCTCCAAATCAAAGGTGCCTCACTTCCCTCTATTAGTTTAATTCTTTAAATTTTCATTTGCAATTAAATTTAGGAATTCTTTTCTATTTTAAAAATTTGAAAATTATGTAAATAATTGTGCAAGTTCCGATTTTATTGAAGATTACATTATGTAAGTTAAAAATATTTTTTTAGAAGATAATCAGAGTTTATTAATATTAGTAATGACGAATACCTAAAGAATTTGTTAAAGAATTTGATCTTTTAAATAGAGGAGACTGGAGCATAATCTATCACATTAAATATTTCAAAATTCAATATTTTCTAAAATTAAAGAGGCAAAAACGTAAAATTTATACCAAGGATAATTTTCATGAAACTCCTTAAAACGTGCAAAAATTAGTTTTAAGAGGTACAAGAAAAGAGTGTGGAAAACAAAATTACTTCAGGCTAGAGGTTTAGACTAGTGCTCAAATGTCTCAAAATCTTAAATAATAAGTAATTTTACTGATCTGGGAAGTGACCAGGAGATTGTTGCTCTAAGTGTTTCGTTTCTCTGTGACAGTTTATGGGTTTTTTCCTTATTAGTCCTAATTGTTTGCTCTTTCATCCTGACTAACGTGTCCAGTATGTTATAAGCCTGATGATCGTATTATAATATCAAAATGTTGCTTTGAATTTTCGGACTGCATTTCCAAACCCTTAAGTCGTTCTACAACTCTTAGTCGTTAAATCATCTTTATATGGCTAAACCTTACTTCATAAAAGGACTTAAATCTTAAGCCGAGAAACGGCTTTGTGAGAAACTGATGGAATATAGTCTGTTCATCATTTTGGCCGTCTCTTGGCTGAAGCCATAGATCTGTACCGAACATTAGAT
Organism: Phlebotomus papatasi; assembly: GCF_024763615.1. Taxonomy (NCBI): domain Eukaryota; kingdom Metazoa; phylum Arthropoda; class Insecta; order Diptera; family Psychodidae; genus Phlebotomus; species Phlebotomus papatasi. The sequence continues at coordinate 89,571,540 of NC_077224.1, read as the reverse complement.
CTGAAGCCCGTAGAGGAGAGTCTTCGAGGCGCGGTGGATTATTCCTTGATTATTTAAATAATTATGAGAAAAACACTAATTAATTTTATAATAATGAGTATACTAAGCACTATGCAAAATTTTAAGATAATTTTTTGAGTTTTAGAAATATTACCGTAAAGTTAAAACATAAAAAAGTGTCTTAAGCATGCCGACTTTCCTCTATTGCACAAAATATATCAATACTAATTAACTTAATTAAAGCAATTATAAGGTGTTAAAATAGAGAAAAAATAGTCAATTTTATATCTTTGCATTTTCGTGGTCAAACAAAATTTAGCCTAACAATTTTGAGAAGCTCCATAAATTCGACTTTTAGTAAATGGCTTGAAAAGCACATTTTTCTTGAAGATAGGGGAAAGTAGTCTGTAGAGCAGTAAACGTCGTACAAGAAAATATACTCATTATAAATCGACTGACTTACTCTTCCTTTATCTGTTTTGATAAATTTTGCCCCAGTCTCGCCTATAAAATTTATTAAAGTCTCAAGGATTATGTCAAATTAATACAAAGATTTTTCATTTAATTTTTGAGATATTTGGTGATAAGGGTAAAGAATAGGCACAGGCTGTTCCTCGAGAGTATTTACTGCGGAAAATATTCCAGAAAATGATCAACCCAGTTATTTTTGGGTGTGATTCCTTTTCTAATCACACCTTTTATTTTGAGGCTTAAGTCCCTTAATTAGAAATTCTATGGAAATATTTCCTATGCCTGATCCTTTGTAGCAAAATTTTCTGGGCTATATACTCTATTCTTAATAATTTTGCAGATTCAACATTGCAGATTCAAAATGAAATTTTTGAAAAAAAAAATTGAATAATAATAAAAAATATTTTAAATAAATCTCTAAAATAACTTTTTATTTTTTACGTTTTATTTAAATATTTTTTACGTAATAATATAAATTTTTAAGCTTATAATTTCTATATTATACACTAAAACTGTACTGTAATTTGTATTAAAGATGTTTAATTTAAAAACAAAGGCAAAAATTTGCAAATATTTATCAAATTGCTGAAATCTTTAATTTCAAAACGTTAAATTGCTTTTAATTTTACAAATATCTTTAAACATTTGAAAATTGTTTTATATTTTTTTTATCTGTCCAGAAACTTTGTATTTTGAAATTCCAGAGCATCAGACACAGATTTTTTTTCACTTCTTGTAGCCACAATCGCGTCTACAACCTATTAAAAGCTGGTTGTGACTAGGGTTACCAGGATTCTTAAATTTATCAAATTTCTAAAAGAAAAATGAGCTGATATTCTAATAAGATGCAATATTAGCCTTCTCTACTCAGAATAGGAAATTTTAAATGTTTACAATAAATATTTAACTTATTCTTCAAGCCCTCTTTATTTTATAAAATTTAGAGGTTAGCATTTTTTTTTTGAATACAAGAAGAAAAATATTCGAAAATTCGCTAAGTGCTCAATCTTGTTCAATTCCTAATCAGTTCGAAGACTCTAAGATCTTTTGGTTGATAATTGATTTATAATGTTACAAATAATAATAGTAATGATATAAATCATGGATCTTTACATTCTGACAATTATGGAAAAAAAATAACCACAATTTTTAAATTTATTTATTTTTTCTAAATTCGGATCAAATTTTATTGGAATTCCATATTACATTTGAGAGAGCAAAATGCACAATTTCTCTTCTAAAATTTCAAATAATTTAAAGGATATTTTAGCTCAATAACTATATAAATTGCATTTAGTTCTCTTTTTTTTAAGACTGAGCACTTAAATCGGAGAAATTTAATTGAGTGATTAAGCGAGCAGGTATACTCATTATGGAATATCCCATATGGTTTACATTTCTCATTAAAATGATTCGTCTGAGTACTTTGCATCTTCAACTAAGGAAACTTGTGCAGTGTGCAATTATGAGTAAATTTAAAATAACAGCGTAAATACTGAGAAGTAATGTGGATGTAATCAAGGATATTCTTGCTATTTTCTAACTAATTCCTCCACATTGTCACGCAGAGAGTCATTTCGCGTTGGCTTCAGCTAAATCCCCATCCCATCAATTGATCTCCAACGGACTGCCTTTTAGTAGATTGCTAGTAAGTAGTTCCACGATCAGTCTTCGTTTGGCGTTTACAGTGTAAAGAAGTGCTCGAGAGTAGAACAAATTAAAAAAAAAATCAGTGAAGCTTCCGAAGTGATTCAAATTCCAAAGTTAGCTTCTTCCAAACATTATCCATTTTCTTAGGAGGGAAATTCGTGAAGTGATTAATCGGTCTAAATGTATGCTGCTGGCAATTGGTTCAGTGGTTTAATTCCAAGAAGATTTCGTCGTCGTCGACCGAGAGTTTATGGAATAGGACGGACAAATGTCCGGCTACCAGTGTCTCGATACTGTAAATATTACAATTTAGTTTCTGTTTTACCAGATATTCGCTTTTCTGCATGACATTTTCCAGCAAAAGCGTCTTTGTAAATCAATTGCAGAGGCAAATGCCTCCTACATGCATACGCCTCTCACTCCAAATCCGTATGAATGAATTTAATTGTGTCTATTTTTAATATCCATGAAAAGATTGAAATATATAAAACTGATTCATAAATTGGCATCTAAGCTAAAACTGTCAGCACTGACTGATAGTTTTGAAATATCTCACTCATCACCTTTCGCACAAGAAGCTTTTTGAGGGACTTCACAGATGAAAAGTGCTCTCCTGTGGTTTGATTTTATTAGCATCTGCGTCAATATCAATTACAAAGTAGGGCAAATATTAGATTTTTTTGCTTTTCATAAAATAAATTTTAAATGAAATGTCGGATGTCCGGGGACACACTAAAGGCTACATAAAGTGCTTCTGGTGATTAAATAAAATTACCATTGAAGTTAATGTTGTGGAAAAAACAGTAGTAAATAAATAGAGATTGTAAGATAAATTTCCAAAAGTTTTGGCAAATTTTACACTGAGGAATTCAAGCACCAAAGGCTTTGTTTATAAATATAGTTAAATAAAAGGGGCGTGTAATTTCCAAGCTTGGAACAATTATTCAATTATCTAATGCCACGTTTATTTAAATTGCTCCTCTATCATATTCATATCTGGAAACAGGAATGAAAGATAATAAGCCTTAAACGCCTTAAAGGTATAGATCAACTAGGAGCTAGGACTATTATTATTAATAAAATCACAAATAACTTAAGAATAGCATGAAGTAGTTTCATGCCAGCATAACGAGTATTCTTATTCAAGACATCTGAATAATTGTTTTAAATATTTCTAGATTTTCGAATTTTAGAATAAAAAGAAAGTCAATTCAGTAATGAGTTATTATTTCGGACAGCTTGCAATATCGCCCACTTTGAGCGAAACATCGGACACTGCAACTGAATTTATCAAATTTGTAGAATTATCTTTGCATACTTAATGAATAGTGTTTTTCTTCCAAGTACTTATTCATTTTAAAATTAGTAACTTTAGTAAATTTTACTGAAATTGTTTCATTACACTCTCGATGATGCAAATAATTTACAAAAACTGACAAATTGTTTAGCGTTCTAGTTCTGTTTTTCAATTCATCGGAAAAATTACGATTCTAAATTATTCAAGCACTCTGGGTGGCTTATTTTTCTGAATTGATTTTACCGAATTTGCATTTATTGAAGAGGTTTAAAAATTTCAAACCCGATTGTAACTATCTTAATCAGTAATAAATCTATAAAGCACAGGTAATATTTTTTAAAATATTATTTTTCGCAGATTTTTGGTCTTTTTACCGATGTAGAGGGCAAACGGTAAGAGATATCGACAACCAGTCTTGAATAACCTTTCTAAAATCTTATGAAAAATAAGTATGTTATATTTTTACTATTTTCTATATGTGCTTTATATTTTTTTTAAATTTATATTATGAAATATTATTACAAAAGATAAACGAGTCACATGATAGGGAATATGCCTTGTAATTGGTATCAAAACAGAGAAAATACCATTAATTAGGCCAAAGGTTTGAGAGGCTCTAAAGTGCGTATTGCTCAACCGAATGGTATCGTGTTTGCGATCGTTGGAAAGGTCTAGGAATTTCTGACAAGTCTCAACTGAACCAGTTTCAATCGATTCCGAACCGGTAATGAACCGATTTAAATCGGTTGTTAATTGATAAACAGATTTAGCATTTCGTAAAGTATGGGACATTTTGCCACCTTTTTTAATCAGTAAAAATTATTTTGATCAATCTCTATTCGAACTATTTTTAAAAGTAGTTAAATAATTATACATATTTTAGTAAAGGGTAAGTCTGCAGAAATTGCAACTGTGATCCAGTAAATGGGTATAATAACATGTAGCATCTGATTAGAAATAAAACAAAAATTTAAATTGAGACTGAACCCACATTTTGATTTTAAGTATTATAGATTCTTTGGCAGGAGAACAGCCACTCTCTAGTTCTAATGAACTTCCTTATCCTTATCCTGCAGTAGCAACCAAATCTTTGTACCTTTCGTATTACGTAAATATCTAATCTAATTTAATAGAATGCGTTAGTAAAGGCGTTAGTTGATCGCCTCTTGGATGGCTTGGAGGCAGAATTTGAGAAATCCCCAAGGACATGGCTTCTCAATATCTTCGCCAGCAACCGTCAATCTGTTGATTATTTGTTCAGAAGATGTATAAATAGCGCTAAAAGTGTAGTTGGGAATTGCATAATCGTGTTATTGTTTGCCAATTGATTGAAGAAAGGCATTTTATGCTAATTGCAGATTCACCTGGGGACGGAGGCGATGTCTTGACGGTGCGTCATGTGGATTTGTGCCTGGAGCAAAATGGCACGGATCATCGCACCAGGCGCTTTGAGCTAATGCAACGTGATGCTGTGCCAGGTGAATCTGCTCAGCTTGTCGTCCGCCGTGGTCAGGCTTTTCGGCTGAAAATTGCTTGCCATCGACCATTCGATCGATCTCGAGATAGTCTCAGCTTTGCCTTCACCATTCACGATGAAACTCGGCCGGGTCACACCCACGGATCTGCCCTCAAGTTCAGGGAGACTGACCTGGGCGATGTTCATGAATGGGGAGCAGCAGTGTCGAAGATTAGTGGGGATATTCTGGAGGTATTGGTCAAAGCACCAGCTTCAGCTCCAGTCACTTTTTGGCGCGTAGACATCGACACGAGGCTGAATTCTGGAGGATCCCGTGTCTTCACTTTCCGCCATCCCATTGCCATTCTCTTCAATCCTTGGTGCCCGGATGATGATGTTTACATGCCAGGTAAGTCGCAATTTGATCTCCAACGGATTGAATGGGGTTTCCTCTGCATGATCAGACGTTATTATCGTCTGTAGATACTCATCTTCTTGAGGAATATGTTCTATCTGATGCTACACTCATCTGGCGAGGCTCCTACAATCGCTTAAGACCATCTGTATGGAAACTCGGGCAGTTCGATAGATACGTGCTGGAGTGTGCTTTGCTGGTGATTGCAGAAGTGGGAAAAGTTAGTGGTATTCATCGAGGAAATGCAATTCGTGTCTCAAGAGCCCTTTCAGCTGCAGTCAACTCTCCGGATGACGATGGGGTCGTTCTGGGGAATTGGAGTGAGGATTTCTCAGGGGGAACAGCTCCGACTAAATGGGTGGGATCTGTGGAGATTCTCCAGAAGTTCTACAAGAAAAGGAAGCCCGTGAAATTTGGGCAGTGCTGGATTTTCGCAGGAGTACTCACGACAAGTAAGTGCAAAATGATTTTGTATTGTTGTTGCAAATTCCAAATTTTGTTCGAAATGTTTTTTTTTACCCTGCCCTATCATCGGTTCTTATCAACAGATTTTATTCAGGAAAGATTGAAATGAAAGGTCTTGAAAAATTGAACAAGTTACCTAATTCTATTAAAAGTATGAAGAATCAATCAGTGGTAATCAAGCTAGGCTACTTAGGGAATCAATTGGGTACTCTTGGAAATCGTCAGAGGGATGAGAGGTAAAAATCATCCGCTTTTCCGTTCATGGGTTCTTTAGATTTTCAAGGATTATTGACCATTTTTCTTGGATTCCCGAGGTCCTGCATATATTCTTTATTTTTTTTAATGATTCTCGGGAGTTTACAATAGTTCAGTAGGGTATTTGTGACTTTTTTGGAGCATTATTCCCCAAAGAAACATTTTTAGAAGATAAAAAACAAAATCTTTTCCCATTATTCTTTGAAAAAATTCTGTTCTTCAGATCCCAGATCCATTTCTGTACCGGTTTTGACAATTAGGATGGATTTAAACAAATATACAAAAAGGTTCCCATAGCTTTAAGTAGCTTTCCTTGGATACAATTGAGTGTTTAAGAGTAATGTCACAAAAGAAATATTGGAAGTCCAAAAATTCTTTTAGATTTTACTTGAAAAATCGGCATAAATCCTATTAGATTCGATTTTGATGATTTATTTAAAGTATAGTTCGGATGGCTGATAAACAGTTTTCATTAGTTTTTAAAAGAATGGATATTAGCTTTTTATTTATAAAGAAAAGAGATGAAAAAAGCATCAATTTTTCTTTGAAACCTCATTTAGAAGTTTTCTCCGAGTTTTTTTGTTTAAAATTCACCATTTATTTATTTCTAATCCGATTTTAATGATCACAAATTATATTTAAAAAACAAAAACATTTTCATAAAAATTTTTAAATAAACTATTTTAAATTGGTTTTTCTTAGTGAGGAAATTGGCCAAAAATACAAATAAAATTTGTAATATTACAATAAAGAAAAAATGTTTAAATAATATCCAATTTATACGTAAAATTTTGATGATAGTCTCGGTTTTCGTAAGTCAAAAGCTTGCTAAAGACACTAAAAAGACTTTTACTAGAAGAAAATAACTGAAAACAATGAAAAATTGAATGAAAAATGCTCTTTACGATTTTCTAAAACATTTCTGCAAAGTTTCTTTTATAAATTTGCTGAAAAATTCAATGCTAAACCGATTTTGATTATTTTGGGCAGATGTGGAAAGCTTCAGATATTTTTTAAAGGCTCTTTTAAGACCACAGTGTAAATTTCTTTGGGAAAAGTGATAGCCCATACAACCTGAGATAGTTTCCTACCATTTTACTCTGGAGGTTGATTACCAACGCTAAGACGGCAGTGGCCGCTATTACACAAACGTTGGCTTCTTTGGTAACCTCTGTCAAATCTCTGCTTTCAAGACCAAGTTCAAAAGCAGTAGTAGTAGTAGTGATAAATTCAAATTGAAAAATTGATTAAGAGCTTCTCCGAAAGCTATCCAGAAGCCCAATTTGTGGAGTTTTTTTTACAGCGTTTCCTAAAAATCTATTTTAATCCAAAATTAAGTGCTTTTGGGCTTTTTAGAAGCTAATAAGATTAAACAGCCCAGATAAAGGTGATTCAATTCGTGTAAGCTACCGTAAAGCCCTCCCCCTCTTCTTGGGAAGCAAAAATCCAGAAAGCATACCAAAAACCCACGAGGAGCCCGGCAATCTGATCCCATTTGAAAAGAAGGCTTACCTCATTTTGGAATAATCTGGAATCTCTTTATTACTCTTTATTATTCTTTATTTATTACACACTAGTAGATTTTTTTAATGCCTTTTTTCTGACGTTTCTGTCTACAAGGATAGGGGAAATTTTCTTTAAAAAAGCATTTTTTTTAAAAAATTTCTACTAATGTGTAGACGCCATAAGGGATAGCTTTCCCTGCCAAATGCTGCTTCCCGGACGATCTCTCTAAGATGACAATCCCTGACAATTCAAGAGTATTTCACCCCAATCGGATCGTCTATGCCTTTTAGAGTTAGTACATTATATGCCCTGTTTGATTGCAGTTGCACGGGCTTTGGGAATCCCCAGTAGAATTATAACGAACTATGCCTCAGCTCATGATACTCACTCTTCCATGACGGTGGATTATTTTGTGAATGAGGAAGGGAAGGTGATGGAAGAGCTCAATTCTGACTCCATCTGGAATTACCATGTTTGGAATGAGGTTTGGATGGATCGTTCTGATTTGGGCTACGGTGCTGCGGGTTCCTATGGGGGATGGCAAGTGGTAGATGCTACCCCGCAGGAACTTTCTGACCAGATGTATCGCTGTGGTCCGACTCCAGTGAAGGCTGTCAAGATGGGAGAGATCACTAAGCCTTACGATTGTGACTTTGTATACTCGGAAGTCAATGCAGATAAGCTCTTTTGGCGCTATGCGGGAGTCAATCAACCCCTGAAGTTGATCCGGAAGGATACCCTGGGAATTGGGCATTTTATCAGCACGAAAGCAGTGGGAGAGTGGAAACGGGAGGATATAACGAAATCTTACAAATTCGATGAGAAATCAAATGAGGAACGTGCTACGATGCTCAAGGCTCTTCGACAGGCTAACAGCGTTTATTCCCGCTACTACCTCAATGAGGATTTCAATGATGTTCACTTCAACTTTGAACTGCGTGATGATATTGTCATAGGGCAGAATTTCACGGTGGTTTTGGAGGTGACAAATCGATCTACGAGCAAGAGTCATCGTGTGGAGGGTAGCTTGCATATTGATACAGTTCTGTACACAGGGAAGAATAGGGAACAGATTAAGGTGGTGCACTTTGAGCGAGAGCTGAAGCCGGGCGCTACGGAAATTGTTCGGGATGAGGTGCAATTCAGCGAATACTATGGGAAACTCCTTGATCAGTCAGCCTTCAACATCTCCTGCCTGGCTTCAGTCAAGGATACGGACTATGACTACTTCGCTCAAGATGACTTTAGAGTCCGGAAGCCAGATATCAAGATCAGTTTCCAGGGCACTCCAGTATCTCGGGAAACTGTGAGTGTGATCATTCGACTGAAGAATCCCTTGCCAATGCCCCTGAAGAAAGGGGTGTTCCACGTTGAAGGCACAGGACTCGATGGGGCTCTTGAGTTCAAGATCGCTGAGGTGCCTGTTGATGGAACAGCTGCAGCCACATTCAAATACATCCCGCCATTTGCTGGAAGAGGAACACTTGCTGCCAAATTCACTTCCAAAGAACTGGACGATGTCGATGGGTTCCTGGCCTTTGAAATTCAACCCCGACCAGAGGACCTCATTAATGGACATCATCCAAGGATGAACGAGGTTGTGGCCAGAAGGGATGTTATCCCATAAACTTTTAAACCAAGTGCGTAAGATTTAAGGAATTTGTGCTAAAATAAAAAAATTGATTCTCTTCTGGATGTCGACCGTGTGGAATTCAATACATCAAATCGGGAATTCGGCCTGGTTTATGAGTTTCCATTCTGAATGGGATCTTCTTCAGGGCATTAAATATCCCGGTGAACAATGATCAGAAATATGTTAAGCACTACTTTTCAGGAATTCTCCTCTCGAAAATAAACTCACTGAGATAAATCCAAAAACGTTAAAATAACATTCCGGAAATGTTTATTTTACCCTGCAGTATTGATCCAAAATCAGTGTAAATATTACCCTTTTTAGATGTATTAGGGGTTAAAGGTACCCTTTTCATGTTAATTTTACCCTTAATAATGTGTAAAATTAACATTAAAAATGTTGATATATTTTTACACCTAAAAGTGTTAAATTTCTGAGGAAAAAATGTTAATCGCACCCTCTTTTTTTCTCAATGAAGAACATAAAACAGACCGAATTCCCGCCTTGATAAAAAGGTTTGTAAAGATTTTTGTTAGAAATTTGTCAAAAGAATGTTGTTCATCTTGGACTATCAAAAAGTTTTGTCGTAGGTTTTGACAAAACTTAACAAACAGGGTGATAAACATTTTTTGTGAAGCTGTGGTCGCTTATTAAGCACAGAGACTCATAAAGAAAGTTTGTCAAATTTTATTAATTGGAGTTTCTTCTTTATTTTCCAAAGAGTTTTGCTGTATCGATGGGCATCATTAAAAAAAATTTAGCATCATTTAAAAAAGAAAACTGTATTATTTTATAATAAGAGAAACTCCATTTGACAAACTTTATTAACAAACCTTAGGTTTCTGTGTTTAATAAGAGATTACAAGTTCAAGCGTTTAGAAGAATCTCTCTTTAATATTTGCTTTAAAAATCTCTGCCAAAATAAGCCTATAATGCTATTTATAGTAAATAAATAATAATAAAAAAATCTAATAAAGGCCATTAAACGTAACTAAAATTATATAAGTTTTAAGCTTTATAAATAGGTATGTCGATTTTTTATGTAAGAAATTATAAAAGTTTGCAATAAAAATGTTTTATATAGAAATTAAAAATTGCGTTAGACTTACTGTGATGTTTTTCCAAAAACAAATAAATAAATTAAAATCAAATTATATTCCAAAAAAAACGATATCATTATCAGCATGATCGCCAATGATAGTTGCATTTCGTCATTTGCATGAGTTATTGTCGTAAGCATTTAACACCTTTTCAGGAAACAAATTCATAAGTTCAGGGGTCTCGCAACAGGTAGTTACAAATAAGTTTTAAAAACACAAAAATTGTACTAAAACTAATGATCTTTTTAACTCAAATTTTTTTTAATGGAAAATTATTTAAAAATAAAAAAGGTAAATTTTTTCTTAAAGTAGTACACTTTAGTATGAAAAACTGATTATTAGAATAATATTAAAAATTATTCATAAAAATATAATAATACCCATAATAATAGTGTTCACAGCCGGAGCTTCTTCAAGACAAAAGGCATCCAAAGATCGGTTTCAGTTTTGAAAGCCTAAAATACATTTTCACTTATATAGTTTCGTCCGCGTTATTGCTGAATTCTTCCTGAAAGAATTTTGAAAAAATGTCTCAAACGTCAACATGAACTTTGTTTTGTTTGTCCAGTGACCTTAAGCGCACTTGAAGATGGTCTGAAGATAATCTTTAAGTGTTAGAATTAAAGAAAAGATTACAAAAGGCAAGAGAAGAAAGTTACTCTCTGGGTACAAAGTACTCTGAGTACCGCATTTATGGTATTTAACAGTACACGATTTTTTAAGATAACCTCAAAATTAAGGATTCAGATTTGAGAGACTATATAGAGAGACTGGGGCAAAAAGTCACAAAACGGAACCTATCCTTTTTACAAGCTATCGAGCAACTTAGAAATTTCTAATTAGCGCACTTTTATAGGAAATTTACCGCTCTACAACTTTGTGAAAGTAATTTTCCTCTATTTTGTAAGGAAAGACATTTATCGAAACCGTTATCTAAAAGGTTATTTTGTGACAATTCTCAAAAATTCTAGGGAAAATAAGTACCAGACATGGGGTATTATGTTTTGATTTGCTGTATTTCGGGCTTTCGTAAATTTAAAAAAATATCTAGAGGACATATTTTCCCACAAAATGTGCAAACAAAAATCAAATTTATATTATATTCAATGTCTAATTTTATAAAATATAAACAATGAAAATTTCATGATATTTCAATAAGAATTTTTCCTGAATAAAAGTTAATAAAAATAGGTGAATTGGAAGAGAATTAAAAAATTTTAATATTCAAATTAATTACCTAAAAAATTAAAGTTTTATGTACTTTGGGAAACTCAGTATTGAGGAGTTTGTCTCATAAAATTTGAGACATAGCTCATCTTCAGGTATGCAAGGGAGATAAAAAACAAAGACCCAATAAATTGAAGGCTTTAAACTAATTCCAAAAGCTACAATTTTCAAAGGACTACAGGTAATATCAAAGATAGTTGAGCCGGTAGGGGAAGTACTCTCCCTTCGAACGTTCATGCCTTCGAATAATGTGATTTTCTTTTATTTTTCTTAAGAGACTTACACATTTCTTTTAAACACTAGTTAGCTTATTATCAATCATTGATAATTCTCTTAAGTGCCTTAAGAAAAATAAAAGAAATTCCCATTATTCGAATGCATAAACGTTCAGAGGTAGAGTACTTTCCCCAATTGAGAAACTCCAAAGGGAAGACAAGTCGAAAAGAACCATTGAAAACTACAAAAATTGTTCTACTGAAATCTTAAGAATATTTTCATCAAGTTTTCATTCTTTTATTTATTCACATACAATCTCAAGTATTTTTTTATGACTTCCTTCATCTTTTCCTTAAACTTGTAAATTTATAATAAGAATTACTGTATCATTAAAAGTAGTAAGTTTCAAATTAAAAAAAAAAGAAATATTGAGGTATTCTAAATTTTCTCAACATTGTTTTTTTTTGTTTTCAACATAAGCCAGTGTTTCTAATAAAAGGAAATTAAAGAAAAATATTTGCTCATCTATTCCAAAATCTCAATTTACACAAACTCCTACATTTTGAAGTAATTTATGAAAACAGATTTAGAGAAGTTGAAGAAATAAATTGAGGAAGAAGAATTTAAATTGTGAAAGTGTACTTTCGCTAGATTTAAGGATTTCTCACGTGTTAAAATTTATTAGTAAAGTCAATCAGCTGAGAATATTTAAAAATACTTGCTATTTCAAATTTTGCAATTTATTATTTTGTTGTTTTTTTTTCTTTTTTTTGTTACATTACTCTCTCCATTGTATGTAATGTCTGTGGATGAAGCTTTTTCTTTATTTCTTTTTCTCATCTATAATTGGACGTTTATTAAATATTTTTATGTTTCCTTTATATAAATTTTTTTTCATTACTTTTTCTTCTTCACTATCGTGTTTTACGTGACTGTTCTGTCATTGTATTTTTTTTCCTATAATCTTTTGTGATTTACTTCTCATATTAAGATACTTATGCATTGTTTATTAGATTTTCACTATGATCTTTATTATATTGACCCATTTTCCAGACGAAATACTAACGTAAATATTTATTTATTTATTTCATTTTTTTCTGTGGAGAAGGAAGACTTTACAGTACTATTAAAAAACTGTATCCCTTCCAATTTTTGTTATTTTTCCTTTGTTTTCTCTTTCTCAAAACTAAATACTTCTTTTTTTTTTAAATATTTGCTAGGAATCTATGTCTTGTTTTGTAATGAAAAGGTTCACATGTTGAGTAAGTAAGCAGTTTAAGTGTAAATGCAATTAGAATTTTTTGCCATATTTCTCCATTACTATTTACAACAGGTTCTTCATGTTAAAAAAATTAATAATGCATTCTCTTTAATATTTCCTTTTCTCCTAAGTAAAATCATCAGTAGAAAAATGTTATCGAATTAAATTGAGATTCTTTCAAAATTGTCTATTTCTTTTACAAAAAAAAAAAAAAGAATTATTACGTCTTTCATAATTATTTTTGGGGACTTCACAAAGAAGTCAAACACATAGTCTACTCACAAAATAAAATTATGCAAATACACCCACTAAATTGTGTTGTATTTTGTTATTATCTAATGCCCAATAATATGAGGAAACATATCAGATACCTGTTTATGAATTAATATGATTTCTTCTCTCATCTCACCTAAAATTATTTATTGTATGTGGCTAGTCATTATCTTTTTTTTTCTTCATTTTTCTTTTCTTTTAGTATAAGTTATTACTATACTAAGTTTTTTTTTGTTGTATGGCTACAAATATCTAAAAATTATTATATTGTATAATTTATTTAATTTATAAATCCAGTTGAGTCCCCTGTCACCAGGAGACGCATTCTCTTTCACTCTTTTTGTCATGAGTTTCTTCTACAAAAACATTAAAACAACAATTAAGTTTACTAAATCTTGTAAATTAATTTTTGTTTGTCTTCTTTTTTTTGTTATTCTCTTTACATTTTTTTTTGTTGAATTTATAGCTTCAATTTTGAAATTCAGATTGAGATCAAGAGATCAAGGAAATTTAAGAATTTCGGTGTATCCAAAATTTAAGAATGTATAAAAAAATTTAAGAATAGAAATTTTTGAAAGAGTAACTCAAAATATTTAGAAAACGAAAATCTTGAAAATTGCTTTGTATCAATTTGAAAATTAATTTGGATTTCAGTACGCATAACCTGAAAAATATCGGTTATAAGTTACTTAAGATGGTTTCTTGAGTTACAAGCACAAAAAGTCAATTTTTTATTGACTAAATTGACAAATATATTAACCATGCCTCTACCCGCTAGGAGAAATTTCAAAAAATTGCTTTTTAAAAGAAAATTTCCCTTAACATTGTGGACAGAAACGTCAATTTCTTTTTTTTTTACAAGACAGTTTTTAATGAAAATTGAATCTAGTATATAGGCACCATAAGAATATACCACAAAAATTTCCAATAAAGCAATTTCAAATATTTTGGGAGTTGCAAATACGAAAGCAAAAATGTTGCCTCAGTAAAAAATCGGAAACCTTGAAACGAATTTTCTCATTTTATTGTGTTTATGTTTTTTCGAATTATTATAAATAAACTGATTGAATTTAATAGGAAATCATTACTTTGATAGATAATAGAAATATTTTTTTTATTTAGAAAATTACATTTTTCAATTCACAATTTTATTTTTCTAATTTCATTCACAATTTTATTTATGAATGTCTGAACTAAGCCGGATCAGTACCAGCACAAAGTCTAATATCAACAGAAAGTAAAGTTAATTTTATCAAAAATCTTATAATATTGACATTCGAGAAGAAAAGTTTTGATAATTTGTCAGCAAATTATGATATTCGCAGAGAATGTTTATAATTTGAAGTGTCTTCTGTTTCGGCTTATCTTATTTCATTTCTTTGTCTATTTTAGAAAAGTACACTAAGTCAGCTTAAGATCAGATTGTTTAATTTCAAGTGAATTAATTCCAAGAACAGATAAATATTATACAAAAGAAAAAAAAAAACAGGAAACAGTTTATAAAAAGGTTCAGATTATATTTATATTGTTCTTTCTTTGAGTTCAAACAGTAAATAGAGAGATAAAACTGAGTATCAAAATCAGAAGAAGTCTTCTTTATTTGATTTAACAAAATGAAAATTGAGAAATTTTACAAATGCTGATTTTTTTATATAATTCCATTTAGTAATCTTACAATAAATTTTCAAAAATTCACAAACATTGTCACATCCATTAGAAGATCTTCCGGAAGTTAAAAATTGAAGTTAAAATGTTTTTCTCTTGAGCCCTAACAATAGAATATTCAATTTAAAATATTTCCTTTATTTTTAGTAGTTTGCATAATTTTTCACTAATTTTTGTTTTACTAAAACCAAAAGAAATAAAAAATTAATTACTGATATTTTTTGCTTCGAATTATTTTAAAATAAATTGACTCTCCCGGCTGTTCGAACTTCATTTTACAATTCGAAGTATTTCGATTTTGTTTCAGGATGGCTCTGTTCAGTAATAATCTCCACAAAGCGACTACAAACCCAAGCAAAACCTATTCGAAAATCTATTGGAAGTCTAAAGTAGAGGTTAACATATTCGCCACATCAGCGCTTGCTGTTCTTCCATTTCAAATTTTCGGAACTCTTAACACTTTAATAGTCAACAACTTAGACAACACTGGTTATACTTGCAAAAAGTGAATTTTTGTTTAGTGGACTATCAAGATAGCAAATCACTTAAATTTTCATGAATTTATTCACTTCCGTGCAACTCGTCGGTTTAAATTTTCGAACTTCTAACGAGTTTTTAAGGTAAGTTCTCCTCAATAGACCTTCGAATTGGTACGGTATAAATTATAATGACATCGGGAAAGTTATTACAGTACGTAAGAAATTAAGCTTAATTCTGAAGTAAGTTACTACAAAAAGATAAAAAAATGGTTATTTTTGGATAATATTTGATATCCATCAGTTACGACAATGGACTAAAGTACTCTTCAAAATGATTGTTTATGGAATCTGAAAAAAAACTAGTTTTTCATTTATCATTAGAATTGTTTTTTAATAATTCGAACTTTCCTCGATCATCTTCGAATGACAATTCTAAAACGAATATTTTATTATTTCATAACATTGAAATACCAAAATTTTTGTTTATCACTTGATATCCATCTTGATCGGATTTCCAGAATTGAAGCTACTATATCTTGTAAAGTATTTTTCTTGCTTTTTATTTTGTATAAGACTGAATACTCATTAATTGTGTTCTCATTCTGGGCTAAGAATTTCATATTTTTTTCAAATATTTCGTGGCCATATTGAATTATTTGGACGCCTGATTGTCGTATTGGCCTCAATTAAAATCAATCGTTCAGTTTTATGCTCAGTCCACATGATCCAAATATATTTTGGACAATGTGACCAGGACATACCTAAAATTTTCTTCACCAAAATGCAATCAGTACAAATTCCTCACCATGCAAATGCCACAATATGAATATTTAAAGTAAGTAAATCCTTTCCTCAAAATAGGACTACATTTTTTTATCCTTAGTATTTTTTTTACGAAAGATTTGAATTGTTTTTTACTGTCTATGGAATTCACCTTTTATTTTTTTTTGCTCTAATTTGAGAATTTATTAAAAGTTGCTGATTTCCGTCATTCACCGCAGATACTTTTTATTTATCTTTTTTTTCTTACTATAATCACTGTTGCACTATAAAATCACATTTATAATTATTTTCATCTTCATTAATACAAACTGTGTGTTAATCTTATTATCAATTATTGATTTTTCATCCTTTTCTATTGCACTGATTTTTTTTATTTTAAATTACTTTTCTATTCACCAAAGAAGTATACTTTTTTTATTTTCATCAGGAATTCTATTGGTATTTTAAATATTACTATTTGACTTTTTGAGTTTTTTTTTAATCTTTTGTTGTAAATAAAATAATGGTGTAACTTCAGATGAGCGTAGTTTCTTATCTTACGTCTTATACTTTGCGGGAAAATTTTACTGAATGTCCCAAGCAAGCTTCAATAGAGTATAATTTTAGGCCACGCCCCTTTCAAAAAGGTATCTTTTTTCTTTTTCAAAACTGAATAATGAAGGGTTAGAATACTGCTCAGGCTTAATATTCTTGGTGATAGTGTAATATTAAACGTAGTTCAAAAGGTCCCCTACTGATGAAGAAATAGACCACACCTCCACAAAATAATTAATGTAAATGGAAATAATTTATCAGTATTATTTTCATTTAAGCACTGGACGTATGCAAAACCGAGGGTACAATAGAAAGAAAATCTGAAGTTGATCAGTCTTAAACCTGAGACCTTCACTGATTCACAGGGGTCCTAATATTAGTGACTTTGAATAAGTACAACTGGGCGGGGCATCAGAAGGGGCGAGGAATCAACTTATTTGTCTTATTCTCCATTCTTTTCTAACGAGGATAAAAATTCTAAAGGCGGAGTTTCAGAAGGGGCGTGGCGTTTTTTGTTATTCTTTATTTCAAACAGTTTTACGACAATACGAATAAAAATAAGAAATTTGCTTAGGAACAATGCAGAAAAAGGGTGGGGCTTAATAATATGAAGTATACGCCCTTGTAAGTTTTCTAAAAGGCGTGGTTAAATTATCAATGGGCAGGACTACTTTCTTTACCTTTGAGGAAGTTAATAGAAATAGCCGTTCCAGATATTTGTATATTATCGGCTTCTTGAACAGTGCATTGGCAAAACAAAAATTTATTTTTTGATAACCCATAGCCATTGCAGAAGGCGTGGCTTGTTTTTTCCGATGCATCTTTCTCAGGAAAATCAACACTATCTTCTTGCAAAATATAGTACTTTTTTTATAAAAGAAAATTACGCCCATCTGAAGAAATTCCAAAATGATTAACAATAGTCTGCTGGAAAAGATCGTTCTTAACTTTTCATCTTTTTTAATTAAATGTCCTATTCTTGTGTTTCAAACGTGAAACCATTGCATTTTGTTCAAACTTCTTGGATGACTGAAAACAAAGTGAAGTCGCTTCTGAATTCTTTGTTTTCTTTTGTTTTTTTTTCTTTTTTGTTTTTACAATTAATAAACTTACTTTAGGTGGTAATTTATAATTTAAAATACAATAGCTTTACGTGTCTTGTTTGCCTCTCCGCCAAATGCCCTCTTAAGTTTCACCAAGATCTTTTTTCCTTGTGTGTTTTGCTTCTGATCCATGATTCTTTATGAATAATCCAAAAAAAAACTTATTATGTACACTTAAATCTTTTATTACTATTGCTAGAGGACACGGACAAATTGTCATCACTACTGTGTCACTCCTTTGTATATAATTTCCCTCTACCGTGGATTACCATCGGTAGTATCTGCATTATTACTGCGTGCTTCATATTCCATTACCTCCTGATAAATGAGTTCCTTCCATTGCTCAACAGTGTGCTCACGTTCATCGACACTGTGATCATATGGACCAGGAGCCGGCTAATTACAAAAAATTTACCATCACGCTCAATTTTTTCGATAAAAAAAAAATAAACGAATGAAAGAGATTAAAGATATTGTACTCACCGCATTCACCTCACTCTCATCATACCAGACATTAATGTAACTATGGACTAAAGCTTGATCAACTGAAATTCTGTGCTCAGGATCAACGACAAGCATCTTGCTGAGGAGATCTCGAGCCTGACTCGCCCTCAAGCGACTGTGTTCACTTGAGTCACTCGGAAAGAGGACATCCGGGAAGAGCTTATCGAACTGATAGCCAGTGTATCGTGGTCGATTCTCCACGTAATTGCGAACAGTCGGCTGAAGGCGCGCCATAAATGATGCTGAAGGTGTGCCCAGTTGTTCTGCACAGAAAATCAACAATATCAGTCCCTTTGCAAAATACTTCTAAATCCTAAAGTCTCTACACTACAAACTGGCTTTAGGCTTCAGAAACTAAATTAATACTGAGGCTTTTCTGCGTGTCGCTTCAATAGTTCAACTTAATAAACTTAAAAAGAACAGTCAAATCAAATTTAAATAAGAAAACGTTTTTAAGCCACTCTTGATAAGTAAAAATCTGATACGTATTTTAACGAGTGAAATAGTAACTAGAACAATATTAATAACTTAGAATATTACCGTGGCATCACACTAGAGAATTTCACATTAAAATTTTAATGTGATTCACATTAATTATTTCTGATATGTGTCCTAATGAGCAATTTTCGTCAAGAGCTTTTAGAAATCGATTCATTTAGTGACAAAAAAGTGGACTCGAGTTACAAAAATTGGTTTAAATAGATTAGAATAGCATAAATACGATTGGGAATTAATGAGCAAATTAATGAGAAGTGAGCAAATTTATGAACAAAATTTGCTCATTAAATTTTCATTAGGTACTACTTTATTGCAATCATTCGGGTAGTTTCTGCGCCACAATTTTCTCACCAATTTATGTGATAACTCCGTTACAGATATATAAGAATCAAATATGTTGAATCTATTGGAGTCGCACTGTATTTCTAACCAGTACAATCTCTTAAGAAATTAACCGCTTTACAAGTTTGCCGAAGAACATTTTTCTCTCTAATCGAAAGAAAATACGCCTTGATAATTATACCACGCTAGAACTTTGAGTTCTAAATGAATCTGCTCTTCATATTCTTATCAAATTCGTCGTGAAATTTACGCTTAACCTTTCAAAACCAAAAAATTATGATTTTTCATTATTTATTTGATTAAATCGCAAAGCTGGGTATTATAAATTTAATAAAAAAATGTATTAAAGGATGTGATTGGAATCTGTTTGAATATTTTATTTAAATATTTCTGTATATCTATAATCTATTTGATATCTGATTTATATTCAATAACAATAACAATAACGATAATAATAATAATACATTTATATTCAATTCCCCAATAGAGATAACCGATTGAAAATGATGATGATGCTGATTCAATAACTTAACCTGTTATATTTCTCTTACGCTATCCAAGAATTTTTTAATTGTTTTTGTACTGCTGGAATTTCAAAGAAAGTAGCAATCCATCAATTTTTTCACCCCCAAAATTATCACCTTCCACCCGGAGACCACTTTTCTCAGCATATCTTCGCGTTCCAGACGATTTCTGAGAAATAATGTCCAGCTGTTTGTCCCTTAGTTCGTTCGGCCGTTACGACGCTTAGAGCTCAAACGGTTATACTTAGAGACTTGGAACCCTTGGGATTTTCGGGGGACTGCCATCCGTTGCCCCTAAGACCATCAATATACCTCCACTCCTTGCCTTTCCTTTCAAAACCAACTTTTTGAGATTACTCGAAAACGCGTTGCGCATTTTTTTTCAATTTTAGATATGTTTTAATTAACCTGGACAGATATTCGTCCTTATAGGAAAATACCATTGAATCTAATAGCAAATTTCCAAGGTAAAATGTTTAAAAGACACTAGTGAGTGCATTTCTCAACCGAATAGTATTATTATAAGCTTTTTGGAAAGGTATTGGAATTCCTGACAAGCGTGAAACGTTATTAAAATTATAAATTAGAAATTATAAAAATTCCAAATGTGCCCCATTTCCTCTTACGGTTGCAGTCATAAAAGAGTGCAATATTTAACACTTGAGTTCAGATAATTTTGAGTTGAGTTTCGGTATTTACGTAGGCGATTTCTGAAAGATACACCTTGATTTAGCTGAGGGTGATCTTGTGGATAAGGACCTCCTTATCCTCGGTATCTAAAGTGTCCCATCTGGCTACAGGAATTAAAGGAAAATGAAGTAGAATGAGTAGAAATATGTTAGTGAAGTAAAAATAGTCTACAAGAGGACTTCTGGTGTTTTTCCTGGACCTGGGAGCTGGGAGCCTGTCTTGCCGGTTGTGAGTCAATTAAGGATGATTGCGAGAGGTTGATAGGTCATTCAAATTCAATAAAAATGAGTTTAATCATTTTGGATGAATGGTCTCAAGAAATGTGTAAAATTATTTAAAAAAAAACTTATCATTCGTTCTTTATAATTTGTTTTTAGTTTCGATCGTGTCAATTGATTTGTAGAGAATGTCTAAGGAATGTTTTCCATAGAACAAGCCATATACATTGCCTCTTTAATTTCCTTACAATTTTCTAGATTTTTCTAATAATAATTCTTAAAAAAAAATTAAATGTAGTCAAAGGATTGTGTGTTTTTACAGTTGTTTTATTTCGAAAAACTTCCCTTAGGGCAGAATCACATTGACAATAAAATGCTCGCCGTAGCCTCACCCTATTTCGTTAATTTACGCATTTTTATTGCAATTCTTATGCAAATTCTCAATTACCGTATTACCTTATCTCATACTCGGTGGCACTAGGTGAAAATAGTATAAGAAAATTGAAGAAATAAAACGAAAATGCGATAAACGGTGAGAAAAATAAACTGTACGAGAAATTAATCGTACAGTTTTTTTTTGCTCACCGTTTATCGAATTTTCATTTTATTTCTTTAATTTTCTTATACTATTTTCACCTAGTGCCACCGAGTATGAGATAAGGTAATACGGTAATCGAGAATTTGCGTAAAAATTGCAATGAAAATGCGTAAATTAACGAAATACGGTGAGCACTTTACTGTCAATGTGATTCTTCTCTTATCCAGTAGACTATGGAAAAAATAGCGACTAGGGCACTATGTACAAGATACCAGCTAATTTGTAATAGTTAATAAGTCAGATAAAACTTAGGCTCAAAGTCAGAAAATGACGTCTGAAGGTTCTATTAATTTCTGACTAAAATAATTCAGTATATTTCCTGTGTTCACCGTCAGTAGACAGTACTAAATAGTTTTAAGAAAATTCATAAGGGCTTTTAATATTAACATTTCGGGGCTCTGAAGCAATCATTATTTTTTATTCTTTGAAGTTACAGATTTTCAGGTTTTCTTTAAGTTTGTAAAAATCATTCTAAAAAAGGTTTTCTAAAAATCTGCTCTAGAAAAG
This sequence comes from Phlebotomus papatasi, assembly GCF_024763615.1. NCBI lineage: Eukaryota > Metazoa > Arthropoda > Insecta > Diptera > Psychodidae > Phlebotomus > Phlebotomus papatasi. Next base: position 89,549,870 of record NC_077224.1, on the reverse strand, counting down.
CATGTTTGCAAGTTATAAATTTTATCAGTTACTAAAATATCTAGATCTTTACAAGGAGAAAAGGACATTTATTGATACAGAATAAAGGTTTTTTAACGGCGATTGTAATAAGTAATTAATTTATTAGTAAGTTAACTGATATCAAGAGGTTTTCTTATTTATTGGAGAATTAATAAATAAGCTGGTTTCTGTGCGTAGAAGCCCGGATGACTTTACGAGAATATTTCGAGCCCTAAACTAATTTATTCTTTTTTTTTTGGTTGCATGACGTTGCTTGATCCTATGGGATTCACATGACCCCATATGCCAATCTTTTCCTAGTTTTGAAGAACATTCAAGGATTAATCAGGAAAACTTGAAAAGTAGGTAGGATAATAAAGAAATAGGGGTTGGGTGGCTTTTTGAATCTGTCTGCAAGGACTTTTGCTCTTTCGCAAGAAGTTCCTTAGGGGCATTCACTGATGGACAGTGCGCTTGGGAATTTATTTTTTCATATAACCTAGGGATCTGAAAGCAGTGAAATTATCATGCGAATTTTGGAAAATGACTATATAAATTGCTTTTGTTTTCTGCAATCGTATTAGACCATTTTTTTTAAATATTTGGATTTTTTACTAAGCAAAATTTAATATCTACTGCTCGTTTTTTTTTATATTTTTCACTCAATGTTTTCAATCCACAAACTAATAATCGTGTTTGAATTTATATATGGTTTTAGAGTCTTGAGTTCAACTATCGCAGCGAAATCACAGAAAAACGTCATTCAGAACTCTGAAAGAAAAGGTTTATAACGTTGTTTGTTGCCAGGATTTTCTTCCATGCAACGTAATGAAAAGCTTTGGCAAGCTGTCAAGAGAACATTCATTTAACGAACTTAATACAAAAAGCGTTACAAGTTACAAACCTTTTCAATAAAATACAGGGGAAAAGATTTAAAAAGTAAACTCACCAATAATCTTATTCCACTGATCAATGTGGTCTGTTCCCGGAAATAAAACCCCACCACGAATCATCTCACCCATTATACAGCCAACGGACCAAATGTCCACATTCTCATGATATCCCATGCCAAGAATCACTTCTGGTGCTCGATAGTATCGTGTGACAACGTACGGTGTCATCATGAATGTTGTACCAGCTGTGCGAGCCAATCCAAAGTCTAAGATTTTTAATGTACAATCGGACTTTACCACAATGTTGGATGGTTTCAAATCCTGCAAAAAAAAACCACAAAAAGGTTTATTAAATGTCACATCCACTTCCTACCTCAATTCCAATCATTATTATTTACTCTGTGAATTATTCCCGCCGAGTGGAGATGTTTTATCCCACACAGCATTTGATATAGTAGATATGACATTCGTTCATGATCCAAGTCCATCTGGATAACCTGACACAGGTTTGCGTCCATAAGTTCCATGACCAAATAGACATCTTGAAATTCTTCAAGTGTGCGCTGTGGCGTGAATGCATTTAGCAGACCAATGATCTGGAAGTGATAGTAATTCATTGGTATTTTTTCCATATGATGGAAAATATTAAATAGACCAGTTGCTAATTTTGAGACGGAGATAGCGCATTTTATTGTTCAAAATCCGCAGAAGGAAGCCAATAAGGATTTCCTACATTTTTCTATATACGTTGCAATTTTCACCAACTACCACCCAAGGCTACAATTATTTACATATCCTTCCCAAACAGACGCTTTGTGAAAAATAACAATACGATTAATTCTGTTCGTCTGACTGTTATAAAAACTAGAGGCCATACGGTTAAAGTTAGCCATTCAGAGTCTTCGAAGAGATCCCCTACAAGTCGACTTTCGCAGCAATCGAATATCGTGTTATCGACGATTCAGAATATAAGTCGAAAAACTCGATTTTTCACAAAAATCGTTTTATTCACTTTTTGGATACTTCTTTATACCCTCTGCCTTCCCTGTGAATATTATACTTGAAACATAATTATTTTGAAAGAGAGTTTGTAAATCTCAAAAATCCTATAGTCTGCATGTAAAATCTGAGCTTCAAATCGCTCTTCTGTAAAATTTGTCTACTGCGAGTTATTCGTTTCTTATTCTGAGCAGTCGCTATGGTTCAGTTTTATTTTCAAATATAGAAAAATAAAGCTTATCGTAAATGGTCTTTTTGGCACGAAATACAATATTTTCAATAAAGTTATTATAGTAGTATTGTCCGATTTAATATCGCTCCGCTGAAATTACAAGGGGCTAATTTTCTTTTTGCGATTTTGAGATTGCAATGCATTTGTAAAGAGAATTTACTAAATTTCCTGATATAAATTACAAAAATTGTTTTTAGAAATATTTTTCAAGATTTTACACATTTTTGATAGTTTTGACAACCTAGATTACTTCTTCGGCTTATCGGTTTTAAAGCTGAGTTAGTTCCCATCTTCATCTATGGTCATGAAAATTCTATTGATCGAAATCATAAGATCGCGAGGCTACAGAGATTAAACTCCTCCAACCAAGGGAATTACACATAAAGATCGAGTAAGTAACACTACCTTTCATGGGGAGCTATAAGAAAAGAACTTCCTTCCTCGTGTTAACACGAATAAAGAAAGTTCAGCAGAGTCAGGATAGCTTTCAAAGTATTGTGGAGGGACGTAGACTTTCTGATAGAACTATAAACGAAGGTGCCTGAAGAAAATTCAGGGTCTTGCATTGGAACGTTGAGGAAAGGGATTTAAAGAGATGAAAGTAAATTAGATAGATAACTTAAGCCCGAGATTCCATTAAGAAAAAGCGGCTCATCATTAATATATAATATTACTTGTTCGCTACTTTTAGGTCACCTATAAATTGTTTAAGATATTCTAACAATCTAAGAAAGTGTGTTAGATTTTTATATGTCACATAGTATATTCAGTGGTAGGGACTTTATTAAAAAGACCCGATGGAACAGTGAAAATAAATAGGTTTTTTGTAAAGACAAAAATGTTAAATCTGTCATTTTGTTTATAATGCGAGTTTCAGACCAAAGGTTTAGTATGATAGCTTATTTCTTATGGGCAATGAACTCATTTCTTATAAGACAAGGCTTTTGGAAAAAATGACCTGGGATTGTATTAATTATTATAATAATAATAAACGATTAATCAATCCGTGAGATTGTCCAGGAGCACCCATTTAGCTCTAAGAATAACTCTAAATACGCCAGGAGGTTCCTTCCTTGCTCCTGTATTGGATGTTAAAAGTAAATGATCCATTAGATCTTGATATAGGGAGAAGTGGGATACCTTCGAATTGAAGAAACTTTGAAGTAAGGCTTTCTTCTTGGCTTTCTTCACCTAATTTTAAATGGAACTGAGCTTTACAATGTTGTAATTTAGCTTCAACATAGGTTTGTGAAGCTGAATTATATCATGGTAAGGTTTAGTAAAATAAAGGATAAAAAAGACCAATTTCAAAGGTACCCCAATTTAAAGGTGGCCCATTTTCCCTATTACGAAAATTCTTTATTAGAATTTCAAGAGCTTCTGGAACTGGGCTAAGCTTCTAGTCAGAAATCCGTATAACATCCCTAAATTGGGGTACACTGGGACAGAAAAAAGAATGTTCTTTACGGAATTTTACCTCTAGAAGAATCTCACCTACTTATTAGTTATTACCTATATACTTTTTTGAACAATGAAACCGGGGATATCAATTCTATTAGTCAAATTACATCTTAACTCTGCCGACAATAGCGTTATGGTTTAGTTTCATTTATTTTAAATGAATTTACCAAAATTTTAGGCTAATATGGGGTAATTTGGAATGATGTCTAGTCTAATTTGGAACAGTGAGATGTCCTGCAATTGTCTTCAGACCAGACGTTCTGTCTAGTTCCCGAAGATATCAAAATATTTAATAGCAAGCAATTAAAGTGACTCTTCAGAATTTAATAGATCATTCGCCTTTAATAATTCAATCCTAATTCAAAATCTTCGAAAAAAATCTTGACTGAGAAGAAATTAGAAAAGTAAAGCCATATGGCTAAGCCATAGGTCTGAAACCCGTATAACAGTTTTAGATGGGAAAAGGAAAAAGCAACGAAGAAATATACTATCGAATTTGAAGTCTTGTATTTCTTCGTGGTTTTTTTTCTCTTTGCCCATTTGAAACAGTGAAAAAATCTCAAAATTCCAAATTACCCCGCTTTACCCTAGTTATTAAAGAAAAATCTTTGGTGTCCTAAACTACCTCCGTCCCAAAATTCTCCTTTCTATACTAGTGGGAATAACTTTCCGAAACATAAGCATTAGAATAACTTTGAGTCAAGAAACACGGTATAGACCTTTTTTAAAACTTCTCTATTTCCTCCTGTACGACGTTTCGGAGATTGGTTGTCTCCTTCCTCAGGTATGGGTAGGTATGGGGAAGCTTTTATCAGGTTTCTGGGGAATTACTCTGACAATTACATACACTTGGACTTCACAAGACACTTTCTGGGACGATGTCACCATTTGGACGGTTTGACGCAGAACCTCCGCGTCAAACCGTCCAAATGGTGACATCGTCCCAGAAAGTGTCTTGTGAAGTCCAAGTGTATGTAATTGTCAGAGTAATTCCCCAGAAACCTGATAAAAGCTTCCCCATACCTACCCATACCTGAGGAAGGAGACAACCAATCTCCGAAACGTCGTACAGGAGGAAATAGAGAAGTTTTAAAAAAGGTCTATACCGTGTTTCTTGACTCAAAATTATCCACAAAAGACCGAGAATACAATTTAATTTCATTAGAATAACGATTACAAGTATTCTCAGGGATTCTTATCTTCTGAGATTATTTTTTTCCGGATATATTGAGCAAAAAATGTATACCAATTTTAATGGAAAATCACTTTTCACTTTTTCTAACCTGAATATTGAAAGCGAATCTAGCATGGTTTAAGTTTTGAAGGGAAAGGAGCATGTTTTAAATTGATGAATATAAATATTAATTAGTTTTTTATTAAACTTCTTGTTAAATATTTAACCAAGGTGTTAGTTGGTAAAGGGATTGATAACTGACTGTATTCAATCTTTCAGTAACATTCTTGGATTTTTTTTTAATTTAATTTTTCTTTCTTAAAAAATCCGCTACTAACCCAATAAAATTTCCTCGCCAGCTAGCTCTAAATTAAATCAAATGCCCCATTTCAAAACGCAAAAAAGCCTAGCTTAAGAAAATAACTTACATTTTTGTGATTGACTAATTTCATAAGTTTGAACTCCCTGTAGGCTCTTTTGGCATGTGTGACATTCTGAAATGGTCTCGACAGCTTTTTGATCGCCACATTTTGCTGGGTCACTGTATCGTAAGCAGCGCTGCAACAATAAATCACAAAATATGTAATCCATGACAAAGTAGAACCCCAATTTATGTAATTCAATTTTCTACATTATGTGCAATAATGCTGGAAAAATAATGGCAAAAAAAAAGTCACAGAAAATTGCATGCTGGAAAGGTTTAGTATATAGCAACACCAAAAGCTTGAACAGATCAAAAGGAATGCCACTTGCTTGTCTATCTACTCCTATGGAATTGGAACAAAGTATGGAAACATACATTTTGACACAGGGCTTACAAAACTACCCACCCTCAAACCTAATCGTGTAAAATTCTACACGCAACACTGAATAATCGGTAGGTTTTTCCAGGAGTTAAATTTGATTATATGGAGGGAAGCACTTGGTGAGACTTGTAAGTAACAGCGGATTATAAAAATTTATAGACGATTTTTAATATTCTCTTTAGGCATTGTATTAACTTTGTTTATTTTTGATTAATTCACAATTCATGTGTTAGAAAGCGATTCCATTAAGGAATCTTGAGTTTTTTAATTAGGGTAGAGGCCTCTTTCTCGATTTGCGAAATTTTCGTCTCCAAATGTTATTTGTCTAAAATCTCATCTTTGGTCATTTTTTTTTTAATGTATTTTTAATAGAATTTTGATTTCCGAAAATTTCATTACCGAAATATTTTGTATAAAATATTGAAATAAGAGAATTAATAAAGAAACCTGATCCCATTGCAAGTACGAGCGTTGCGGATATTCTTTTGTTTTAAACTTGAAAAATGTCAGGGGATTAAGGGAAAGTGTCCATGCTTCGTAGGATCCCAAGCTTCTTAATAACTAATTTTTTCTATAATTCGCACCCATAGTTTAAAAACTAGGGGAAAGTGCCCATTTTTTAAATATATTGCGGAGTCCCATACATTCAGAAACATAGGAAAAATTTAGTCATCACGAAGCTTTGGATAGTACAAATCATATACACTTTCCTCTAATTGTATCGAAGATGAAAAATGTTAAAAAGGAAATGTCCAAAGACGAAATTAAACAAAGTGTATGAAAATTGTACGTTACGGCCTATTTAAACGAGGGAATTTTGATACGAAATCACCTTTTCGAAATAAGAATCCCATAATGAGTTTTTCCGTGCGGCAAATAAAGCAAAATTTAAAAACTTTATACTCCGAATTGTGTTTTTAAAAATCAATTGTTTAGTTTGTGGAATTAATGCGATTGGAAATTAAAGAAAGTGAAGTGTCTTCAACAAATAATTGGAAAATTGTCGCTTCCGACTGCTTTCACAAAGAGTAATTTCTAAATAATTTATTATAATTAAATATTTCAACTCTACTTAGAGCTGGATTTCCTGATATTTCTTCAGAGATAAAAATTTATATACACTGAAAAAAATATTTTGTAAAATTGTCGGTAAATATTTTTGAATTTCTTCTGGGGACTTACGAAATGCTCGTAAATCGTATAACTCACAAACAAGTTCGTAAAAGTTTGTACTTTTTTCATAAACATTGTTCATACATGATCATTTGATAAGCATTTTTTGTTCGCTTACAAACATTTACTATTTTTGTTTGTCTGGCAAAAATGTACGAACAAATGACAAAATTTTACAAACTTTTTTTGTGTGTTTACGAACATTTACGAACAAATATTTTTAAAAGAACGAAAAATGCTCGTCAACTGATCATTTTACGAACAAATGTTTGTGAAACAAGCATAAACCTTTACGAACTTATTTGTAGGTTATACGATTTACGAGTATTTCGTAATGCCCCAATAGGAATTCACAAACATTTACGAACAATTTTACGAAATATTTTTTTCTGTGGAATTACGAATACTTGAACTGGGGATTCCTTAAGTGTCTTCAGTGTTATCATTCAAATAGCACTTTAAAAATTTGTTTCCTATCGTTATTCGCAATTTATAGAAAAATTTAATCAAAACATACTATAAAAAGCTAAAACATTTTTTTTTTATTTGGTCATGAAATCCTGCGACCGATGTTATGAAATTCGAATGAATGGGCATTCTACATTAGTTCTCTGCTCGATTTATCTAGTAAGGATTCAAAATTCTGAACAGTGTGGAATTCCGCATTAACGGGTAAAATTTTGATAATCTAGTAAGAATTTAATAATTATATAATTCCAGAATATTTCGTAGATTATTCGAATTATTATCAAGTTTGAAAAGAACTTTATTTGTCTGAAATTCTACGTTACCTGATATTTTTCCTTTAAAAAAAATACTTCTTTTCATAACGTGACAATGTTTTCTTATAAAACAATGCAGAAAGCCTCACAAACTTTCTGTTTTAGCCAAGACACACTTCGGGGCATTATAATAGACGGCAGGGAGATTAGTCAAGACTCCTAATGATCTCATCGTATATTTATCCCGGAAACGAACCATCTAGGGGAACTTCCCAAGTCTAGTCGGTCAGTGCGGTACGTTTTGAAATACCTTCGCTTAAATAGGCCCTTAAAGACGAAAACTTATCACTTTTTTCTTCCTCAACCTTAGTTAATTTTGGTAATATATATATTTTTTCTTTTTCCGACGATATGGAAAGTAATTTCCAGGCCTTTTACTTAATAATTTGCATTTTAATATGTATATAACGTTAGTAACTTAATATTATTCAACATATTTAATCAGATAAAATTCCTTCTCCTCTTCTTATAGACTTCGTTTTAATGGAAGTACTAAGATAAGGTAATTTGTACTCACCAAACAGTCCCTTGTGCCCCCAAGCCTCTAGCAGTTAGTCCGACGTACCGATTGGGTACTTCAAATTCAGTATCGCCAAATTGATATCTTTGAAATACGATTTCTCTGCTCATTTTGCACATCCACTACAGCACAAGTATAATTGTGATTGTGAATAAGAAATTAAGCAAAAGTCCTACGATATTTCAACTTCTCACGTTGAATCCGACTTTTTTTTTATAATTCAAGAAAGAGATGATCCCTGTCTCTCTTTTGGTAATTTTCTAGCCGTTTGTTTTATTTTTTGGCAAGCACTTTTATATTTAGGCTCTCAATAGCCTTTTGTCTCTAGAGATTATTGCTGTAGTTTTCTTTTCTTTCTCACGGCTTTAATCAATACGATTTTTGAACAGAAGCTCAACTACACCCACGACACATTTAAGTACTAAAAATTAAAATAATTGTGCAAATACAACATTAATAAAAAAGAATAAAGAAAAACTGCTAATAGTAGTGAATGAATAAATCATAGAATTGGTGATTACAAATTTGTTATCATGCTTACATGCAAACAAACTAATTTCCTTTGCTAACTATTTTATTAAACAACAATATGATGAGTGATGTTTTTTTCTTAGTAGTCAGAAAAAACTGCTAAGTGTTTTAAAATTAGGGTTAAAACATTGCAAAATAAAAAAAAATACGCAAGTAACTAATTTAAAAAAAAATGAATAATACATACATATGATATTATGAAAATATACAAAAGGAATGACGTCTTTGAAATTTCTATTAAAATAACCATATATTTTACAAAATTACATTATTCAAAAAGAAATTTAAGGTTTAACAGTGAGCAAGTTTGAATATTTATTAAAAAATACAGAAATATGAATTTTCTAAAAATTTATTTGGTTTTCTTCTATTCTTAAAAAAAGGTTTGTCAAATTAACAAAAAATGGTTTTCAAAAGGATGTTTATCCATACAGAATAAGAAAAAGGTTTGCCAAATCATCGGCCAACTGGATCTTGTTAAAAGTTTGTCAAAAGTATATTTTTTCTTGTAAAATATGAGAAAAAATTTAATCAAATTGATAAATAACATCCCTTTGACGAAATTTTAACAAGATAAGTTTGTCTGCTTAACAAAGCTTTTTGTTTTTAGAGTACGTGATTTTTTTTTGACAAATTTGGTAATTAAAGGGATTAAATATCTTAAATTTGTAAAATTGTCACAAAGAAGCACCATAGCAGCCGAATTTTGTAAAAAAAAACATTAAGGAAAGACGTATTTTCTCAGAGTAAATGAAGAAAATCATAACTAAGACGAGGGAATAAAAGTCCTCTTTTATTGACGTTAAGCTCTAATTTAACTCCATACGATTATCCAAGCCAAAAACGCTATTTTGACTTTTCTCGTAAAATTCTTCAATAACATTTATATGGTCTGATGTCTGATATGAGCGAATATAAGAACAATTTTAAAAGATATAAGGGTATATTCTGGGTGAACACAGTTGAACTTTAATGAACCAATAATTTCAAAGATTTATTTCAAAGATTTTAATGATTTAAGGACCATACAAAAGATTTAACAAACCGCAATTTTTTCTGGAAACTATACTAACTAGGCCATCAATTTTTTAACAAAAAATGACTTTGAAATGTAATTGAAGAATTTTTCCGTTTGAAATTTAATTGTAAATTATTGTAATTGAGATTTTTTCCGTTTAAAGTTCAAGATGTTTGTCACTTCAAAAATTTTCTGATCAATGTTTCGCGTAATTCCGTTGTACAGAGCCTGAGGAAGTGATCAAATAAATCACGAAACTAAGATGCGTAAAAACTAGTACTCAGTTTTTATTTTGGCTGCTATACCGGACTTTTCCAACAAGGATCATTTAAACGAGGCGAACGAGGCTGTTTTAATTCGAAACTTGTTCACGGCTTTCACATTTTCATTTCCACAAATCATCTCTCTAAGTTCCACTGCCTCATAAGATAATAGAAAATACCAGCTTTTACAGATATTCTCTTTTAGAATCTACTAACTTGAACTTTAAGAATTTACTATCCTGTCGATATTGGATTCTTATAGCCGGACAGGGGGTTATTCACAAGCATTTAGAGTGGCTCGAGTTCCCGATTCCCTGAGGAAATATACGGGTTCCCTGAGTTCCCAGTGAGTTCCTTAAAAAATTGTGAGTTTATCCGAGTTTCCGAAAAGTTCTCTAAAAAATGTATAGGTTCTCGGTTTCTCCGGGTTTCCGGAGAGCTCCCTGAGTTTGAGTTCCCTGAAAAGCGTATATTCATTCCACGGGCGTCCCGTGAGTACCTTGGAGAAATGTAAGAGCCCTTCGAGTTCTCCATGAGTTCCCCGTGGGTTCCCTAAGTTTCCCATGAGTACCGTGGGTTTCCCAAGGAATCACTAGCCAGATTGGTTCGAGTTCTGCGAAATGAGTTACCCCTTATAGCCGGATGGTAAGTTTACTATCCTCTGTAAGCCTCACCTCAAGCCTCTCCTAGATTCTAATAACCGAATAGTAGATTTTACTAGCCGGATATTAGATATTAAAATTCAACTTGAAGACAGTAGAATTTAACAGGGGATAGTAATTTGGACATGGAACCATAATGTGTAGGAATCCAGAAAGTACTAACTATAAAAAGCCACAAGGCCCAAATTGTGATGAAAAATTAATAAAAAAAAGAGATTTTTCCAAGATTATATATTCTAATATCCGGTTAGTAAAATTCAATTACTGGATACACAATCTGGATATTAGAATATAAGGGAGGCTTGAGGTAAAATCTAAAGGAAGACAATAGAATATACTATTCATAGGAGACTCCATAGTAGAATTTACTATCTATAAGATGGTAAATCGTAAAGACGAGCGCATATATTTACTAATTTTTGACTATCCGATCTAATATACTGTATACTGGGTGACTCTTCTTACTATCCGGCTATTAAAAATGTTGTATGGAGGATGGCAAACTTTACTATTTAGTTTTCTCGATGTACTAAATAACTTTAAAGCCTCTCATATTTAAATGAACTGAATGAACTGAGCCTTATTAAAATGTAATCTACCTTTGTAATTGGTTTATGGAGCTAAATTTATTATGATAAGGTTAAGTTTCATTACAAAATAGGAGAAAAAGTCCAATTTGAAATCGTTCCCAATTTAAAGGTGCCCCACTTCCCCCTATGTTTCTTTATACAAATTCGCAACATTCCTAAATACAAAGAGCATAAGTCCCTTAATGATCATTTCTTTTTTTAGCATTATCTTTGTGAATTAAGCGGTTTCTGAGAAATAATAACACGCTGTTAATCTATCTGTCCGTTCGGATCTTATTAGAGCTACAGTGGCCAAGTAGTTAGCGATAGCAAATTGATTGCTTTTGTTTAAGATATACTTATGAAGTATTATAAGAGATGGTAGGAGTGATTTTATCTCAGAAGCAAAATACTAGAGAAATTTTCCAATACTAATGTTCTGGACAAGCTGAGAGACAGTCAGAATTTGATGAAAATGTAATCTAATCATTATTTTGTTTATAATTATAAAATGAATTGTATATAATTGCGTTAAGCCGTAATTGTAAACAGGTAGTTCAGTAAGGTGCATTTTGAAATAATTCTTTGCCTAAACAGGCTTTTAAGATAATTTTATTCATAAGATCTTCATCTTAAGTTCACTTTAAATGCCTCATACATCAGGTAAAATTTCAGGATCTAATTATGAATTAGAAATTACTTTGAAGAATGCTTTTGATAAGTTTAATCTTGATTAGAAGCTTGGATGTTCAGAGAAATTCTAATAATTAGAGAAAATGTATAACTTTAAAATAGAATTTCTTATTCGAGCTATACCTTAAGCAAATGGTTTTAGAGAACTTTGCAATTTAATTCCGTTAAATATTCAAACTTGCATGATTTCAGATAGGTATTAAATTTTATCGAATTTTGTTTAAAAATTGTTAAAAGGAAATAAAAGAAATGTGTTAGGCACAAGAGCTAAAGCAGAAGTAAAATTTGCTGGAAATAATCCTCTAACTAAATGTTTAAATTTGTAATTAGTTAAGCTGCACTCACCAAACTATCCCCTGGGCTCCAGAACCTATGGGCTTTAAATTCTGATATCTCTTCAGGATTGTGAATTTAGTATCACCCACCTCGACGGTGTAAAGAGCGTGACGTGAACTCATGTTGAAGTCACGAAATACAATGCTGATTCGATATTAAATCTTATTATTGTCTGCAAATATACCAAATGAGATATTTCATTAGAAAATTTTAACAGAAAACCTTCCTAAATTGCTTTCAATGTGGCAGATGCTACTACCATAAATTTCACTTTTCACTTAATGTACAGAATCACCGCAGAAGAATCTTAATGTAAATAATGTTGTTGGAACTTTTGGCGGAAAACAGAACTTACCGCGCGGTTAATCTGAGTCATTGTGTCTACGAATTCTCTTCAAGTTTCTATTCTGTCTGTTATAATTTTAACTTATGATGGCTGCGTATGGCTAGATCTTAATATTCGCAAATTTATTCTAATATATATAATTTTGGCTTTGTTGTTGACTTCTTCAGAACTATTCGTGAAGTTTAATGGCAAGAACAACTAAGAAAAAGTTAAATTGTATTCACTATCAAAATTGCGTCCGCACTCTAGGGCTTGCGAAGTTGGAATGAGAAAAAAAATTCAAACTTGATAACACTACTACCCGACAAATCGTCTTAGTTCATTCACAAATAGACTGATTCACCTTGCAATCGTCATTGTATCGTGACGTAGTTGTGATGAGTAATTCGTCTCCTAAGCACAACGTGCCACTCCGCGTTATCAATCACACAAACATCAACAACGATTTATTGTGTTTAAGATATCTTTTATAAAGTTACACAACTCCGCCAGCTATTAATAGAAAGGAAAATCATAAGGAAATTAAACCCCCAAAAGTCTAACAAATTAAAACAATTGCTATGAACATACTAAAAATAAATGCTTAGTAAATATTATCACAGAGTTCCTAATTAAATGTAGTCTATAAGTGATTGAGAATTCCGGTCAATCGCCCGATATTTGATGATTCATTTATTTAGACCGGCCGGGACAAAAGAAATATTAGCTATTGTTATTTTTTTCATTACCTTTTATCGCAAAATGCTATCAAGTGATGTAGCAATTGAGATGAGAGAAATACTAAGATTGAAAACATGTTCTACAATTTGTTTGTGTTACTCTTATGACATTAGAAAAAAATATATTAAAAAGAATGGTTGATAAACTTACCATAATGTGCTATATCCCATAGTATTTTCTGAATGCTTTGGGTGACACTGTTTACTGAAATAAAATAAAAATAACAATAAATAAACAATAAATTCAACAGATGAAACAATACATAATCACAAAAATTTAAAAATTTTATTTATTTTTTAAATAAGATCCTTTAACGAAGAATGTGAAATATATCAGCTAATCAAACAATAAGAACTCTTCCGTATGCTGTGATAAAGTTTTTAATATGGTTTAAAAAGATAAACTACTTTTTAAGTTGTTGAACTTAAAAATATGGTGTTTAAAAATTTTTATATAGTAAAATTGAAAGAGGAGTTCGCGAAAAATGTTTTATTTTTTTTTAATTGAAAAACATTTCTTTTTTAATGCTCGAACTCGAAGAGCAACTTGACACGGCTAAAGACCAAAGGGTAAAGATATCGACTTACGGTTTTCGACGACCCCCCTATAAGTCAATGCATCCTACCAAGTAGCCCAGAAATTCGGCTAATTGAGAGATACTGGGGTATTTTGTAGAAAGACATGAGAAAGAATGCTAAACCAACCAAGAACATCAAAAGTTTCACTCAGAAGCGGAAAAAGGTAGTCAGAACTCGTGAAAATGACATTGTCAAAGCCATGATTGCGGGTCTTAAGAAAAAAATCCGAGATTTTGGAAACCAAAACTAGATTGAAGAAGGTAATAAGTTCAAATAAATACTAATAAAATAAGCTTTTCAAAAATATATAACGCATGCTTTGAAGTTAAATAGTTTTTATACGGGAAACGTTCTTTTTTGTTCAATTATGTTTATGTTTTGGTGCTTTATGTTTTGGAGATCGTCAAAGTGAATATTTCGTCCTTAAACATCTATGTTCGAAAAGGAGTATTCTTTGGAGGGTCTATTTACCAATCGATTTGCTTAAAATTTTTATTTTAGAAAGATTTTGATATGTCGAACCCGACAGCATCGGATTTAATTGGCAATGAATCGGGAAAGTACCCGTAAATGATATACATTTATCGAATTTATATTTTTATTTGTCCTTATACTTTTAACCTATGTTAAAACATTTTGAAATGTGTTTCTATTAAGCTATTTTTAATTTGATTATGTTTTTTTTGTGTATTTCCTAATCTATTATTTATCAATGATATAGACAAAGTTTCTTATTTATTATTTCACTTGAAATTTCTTTCAGGATATTCATATAAGAATCATTTCGCTCTACTGCTTTCCATGATACTTCTCTCCGGATTTAGAGAGCCTCCTAAATTTTATATTCAAATATTCATTAAAAAGAAAACTTAATCTGAGTTTTTGTTGATTATATGTTTTAACTTTTAATAGTTTAATAGGTATAACTCCGTATTCCTTTTCCTTTGCGTTATGTTAGACAATTTTTTATGCAAAATGTTTGTAAATTTATATTGCACTTAATCAATTTTTATACTGCAGCGAAGAAGCATTTCAGTCCTTTCACTTCTGTAACTATCCAGCAGAGCTAAGACGGCGGCGGACATATTTACATTAAAGAGATCATGCAATATTCAACAAAATTATTATTACTATCACATTAAAAAGAGAACATTGCTAATACTAAAAAGTAAGAATTGATTATATGCTCATGCCCTTGGTTATGTTTAAGTAAAAAGATATTAAAGTTAAATTTTTCCTCTAGATCGGGTAGTATTGAACTTTACTCCTTTCAAAGTTTGTAAACTATTCACATTCCGCAGAGCAATCAATAAAATATATAGCAAATTTCCAGTGGAAGGAAATGTAGTTAGTATAAAAAAAGCTTCAATGGAGAAGCAGAAAAATGGGAAAATGACAAGAAATCCCCATGTTGTTCTTGGTGGTGTTGGCTATATACATACGAGAAAGTACAAGGGCTATTGTGAATGTTCAATCGATATTTTTTTACATTTGAAAAAAAAAATATTTTCATACCGTACATATTAAATGCAAAAACTAGAAGCAATTACTGGAAACAACCGCAGATTTGTGTGAAAATGTAAAGTTATGTGAATGCACATGATGTTAAGTGAATGCGAGTGACTGAGATTTTGATAAATGTACGAGGATTTTATTCTCGAATTGACTATATCTCTTGGAACCAGCGAAAACATTAGAGGAGGAGACATAAAAAGTAGGAATTATGGTTATGCGTCTACATGGTGATGATATTCTGCATGAGAAAAATGCTATCCTATTAAACGTTGGAGTGAAAAGAAATGCAAACACTTGGGTACTATATATTCTCTATATTCATTTGCGCAAGTCAATATTCCAAATATTCAAATATTATAAGAACACTGAGACAAGAGTGGTGTACACCAGGAGGATGAGGACACACTAGAGCTAAATTTGACCAATAAAGCGTTATTTTAATCCTTCCTCTTCATTGGGCTACTACACGGAAAATCTCTTTCACCATATTTCGTGTTTTGAATACGTATAATAAATACACTGAGAGAAATAATCAAGTTCCTAAAATATTTTTTTTGAAAATTAAATTTTGTTCCGTAAAAAAGAATAAAGTTTGTTCAAAATGACTTATTGGTAGCATAAGAACTGTTTAAATTAAGTATAATTTAATTTCTTAAATCTGTGTGCTTTCATCATTTTTGAAAGGGAAGAAATAGTACTTTTTAAGGCTTAAAATCGGGCAACACCTGTAGATATGTCGCCAAAAAATATTTAAATTAATCAAGATCACTTTCCTAAATCTGTGTTATTTTATACAAAACTAAAAAGAAATTAAAAAGTCCCATTATCAATTCCTACAAGTGACGACATAGTACTTTTTGGCATAAAATCGGGCAATACCAGAAAAACATATCGCTATTAATGGTCTGTTTATAAGGGTAAACAGATCGTCGCAAAAATTCTATTTTTAAAATTGAAAACTAAGTAAAAACTTCCTTTGAATTAAGTTAAATTAGTTTCTGATTGATTGGCCAGCAATTAGTGGAAACTGTAAAGCAGTACATTCACAATTTTAATTGCTTTCCTGCTTTTTTTTCATAACAAAAGTGTTAGATGATTTTATTTTCGAAAAAAAAAACATTTTTATTATGAATGTAAATTAATTTTAAAGAAATAACTGAAACTGATAATATTTCCCTCCCTTTGAGGGTACTGTTTTCTCCCGGAAGTGTCGTTGAAAACTGTTCCTATATTTATGTGAATTCACTAGCATTTTGTTGAAACCTTTAGCCCAAATTATTATTTTTAAACAAATAATGCTTATCGGAAATAGAGTCCTTATGTCGCTTTTTTTATTCAATCTTCTTTGATATTTTATTCAATTTAACCTTGGTAAGATTCCGACTGATAGCAAGAAAAGATATTTTTGCAAAATTAAATACGTACAATAGAAGGTTAGCAGTATTTTGGGAAATATGGTCACCTAAAAAAAATTTAAAATCTAAAACTATAATTTATTAAAGGATAAAGTAGTAAAATATCCCATTGTAAGCCCAAAATAAACATATGCATCGGCTTAGGAATCAGCCCAAAATTTGGAGGATGAGGCTGATCTTCTAAATTCATGAGGTTTAGTGAAATTACGGAAATGAGGCGACATCAGCACCAGTGTTGAAAATAAAAAGCATTACTTCGGGTGTTTTTGGGTACTTCTTGAAATGTCAAGAAACGCTAATTTTTGATCCTAAATCCTTAATGTATGATAGTTTGGACTGATCTTTTACCGCCGAATTTTTCGAAATTTGGAAATTAAGAAAGAGGCTTAATTACCGTAACGCTGGGGACGGGGATATTGACGGGCAATGCCCTACTTTAAAACTTCCAATGCCCTACGTTTAAAAATCGATTGTGAAAACTGCTCTCTCTTGCAGTTCGAGCAGTTAAAATCAGAAACTAAGAGTTTTTTTTAAATATATTTTTTTTTATTTTACCTCATTTACTCATATTCAAGTGAAGTGCGACATATATCGATTAACAAGAGCGGATCAATCCAGGGGTCTATGCCTAATAAAAAGGTGAAGCTATTTTTCGCATTTTTCTTGCAACAATTTTTGAAGATATTTCACCGTGACTTAAACAATTTTGCTCGTAGTTCTTGTCTAATTTCGGCGAATATTATGAAACATGTATTTTTTGACAGTTTTTAATGCACAATTTCAGAATAATATCAGACTGATAAGTCAATTATCTTTAGGAAAACACCTGGCATTACGTTAAAGTGCTTCTATGCAAAAACGTATAGAAAAATGAATTTAGATAGAGAGGCCCTTGGATCAATTAAACTTTTAAATACCGCCCTATCTTTAACTACTGTTGCCTTACGTTAAATTCAACTCTATCTACGGCCTTAATATTTAAGATCACGACGATTCTTGATTAATTTTACGGTATTCGATGAGTCGTTAAACAACATTAAAGTTCTATAGTCATCGAAAGGACATTATAAGGAGTTCTATAAATCAGATTTTCGATTAATTCTTCTGAATTTAGTACATATAAAAATTGAAATTGGTCATATGTCATATGACATTGTCATATTGCTACTAAAAATGTTATTGTTAATATTATTATAACAAGCCATATGAAAACAACATAGGGTTGTTAAATATACCTATGATGGAATTTTACTTAGATTAAAATGTGTTATTATGGATGAATCACACCTAATACAGTATTTAAAGGTAATTATATAGTGAATCTCATTAAACATTTTAATCCCATGATGTTTTATGGCTGATTAAAACTTTAAATTCTTAAAACGCTTTCAAGATCTAGTGAATTAGAGTACACGATGGTGTTAAAATATTTGATTAAATTAATTACGTATTACGCTTAAGAACAAATGAACCTTAAGATTTTTAAACTTTCGAAGAAATCAAGAAGAAATTATTAAGTTGGAAACTTTTTTCTCTCAGTGTATATATACGTAGCTATATATCTGAGGTTAAGCTTTGTCTTTTTTGTGGAAATACGACTGATTTATTGAAGAAGCTCTCAATTTTAAGACATGAACTCCCTCCCCTTAAAACACTTTTAGTCCTTTTGATTGCTACTTATTTGGTAGTTAATTTTTCAAACAGGATTTCACTCAAAATGTCTCTGAGGCAGATTTTACTCCATTTTCTAACATTTTCTGCAGTACTACGAAATTATTTTAAAATTCATATTTTTGTATTTTCTTTTAGTATTCACATTCCATTAAAATAGTTTCGACATTCTAGCACAACAAAATATAGTTTAACTCACTTTCTGCAATATTTTTTTTTTCACAAATCCACAATAAATATATCCTTTTTCGGCACGCTTGTGGAATTAATGCACTAAAAAATGATTTTTTTATGGAAGGTAACAGGAAAAGAGTTTTCTTTACAGTTTATATCCTATATTGCGACCTATGCACCATTTAAAGTTGATTTCAACAGAAAGGATTTTTCACTAACTAAAACTTACAGCACGTTAGATTTTCACAAAATATTGTGTGAAATAGTCCAAAGTTAGCAATAAATTGCCGGAATAGAGCGGCAAATTCCGAAACATTCGAATCACACAAGAAAATAATTCACTTTAACACACGACGACGCTTTTCACACAATTTCCACACTACAATTTTCCTCCCTTTCATAACGCAGCCAAACACTATATATAATTTTCATCTAACAACCCCCTACTTGAGCCCAACCATCTCTCTCTCTCTCTCTTTTACATTATTCTCTCAAGATTCTACTTATTTTGGGCCATATTCTCTCGATTATTATTACTAGAATTCTCTTTTATGTCTAACAGACACTATTGTAAATAGGGTATAAAAGTTATTCACAGATTCTGCTTTAGTACAAATACACTGATGCACATTTTCCAGGGGGAGGAAAATTTCCCAAGAGAGGGAGAGAATAAGAGAGAGAGTGAAAAGCGACGCATGCGTCACTAGACAATTCCGGTGTTATATAAATCGTGTGATTTTTATCATCATTCACCGGGGGATGACGTCAGAGGGGTCGATCGATTTTCCAAACAGGGTGGTAAAATCTACTCTTCCACATCACTTACACCCTGAGACCATACACATTATATATTGCCTATAAATATAAAATGGAACGGCGGTTCATCTACAACAGAAATTGATAGAACCGGTGGGACTACCAACATACAATGTTCAATATACAAATTTTATGCACAACCTTTTTGTCGTCTTGTAATCTTCCAAGTTAAACAACATATATACCAAACTTAAAGGCCAAAAAGTAGAATTTTCACTAAATCATTCCCCAAAATCATCTGAATTGAGAAATGGAAAAGGCATAGAAAGGAAATGCTCTGGTTGGCTCAGTGCCTCCACTTGCCATCAACATTAAATCCAGAGGGTGCCAAAAAAGCATTCCAGGGGGTTCTGTGCTGTAACACAAGGATTCTTTGTCGTATTCTTTAATAGTTTTGAGATTATTTCTCCTACATTGACTACCCCTCATCTTTTCTAACACACGCGCAAATTTAATCAATTTCCCAAATAGGTGTAATATTGCAATCTCCGAAATTGTTATTTTATATCGGTCTACTTTCAAGGGGACTGAAAAAAAAGGTTTTTCCAAGAGCTGAAAAACAAAATATGTATGGAAGTAATTTTATTCTTAATGTAAATTGTGCTTTATTACACTCAGGAATAAAAGTTTGATAAACATGTTTTAGGTTAATACCATCTGAAATTAATTCATGCTTGGACTTCCTAGTAAAAAGTATAAAGAAGTATCCAGAAAGCAAATAAAACTAATTTTGTAAAAAATTGAGTTGTTCGACTTGTATTCTGAGTCGTCGATCATGCACCTGACACCTGAACTTTTATTCAAAAGACTCTTGTGCTAAATGATTATAAACCATATTCAAATCAACCAAGCCCCAATGCTTTATTTTGGGCATGGACGTTCTGAAAATGTGAAGCACAATTCTTGGATAATTTTTATCCCAAAAATTTATATTTTCAAAACGGTGCCAGCCAAAATTCTGAAAGTCACAATTCCGAAAGCCAAACCAAAGATACAAAATTCCGAAGAGACAAAATCCCGAATGGATCGAAACCCCGAAAGCCAAAATCTCATAAGTCAAAATTCTGAAATCCAAAATCTCGAACAACAAAATCTCGTAAGGCCAAAATTTCTGAAACAAAATCCCGAATGGGCCAAACTCCCTAAATCCAAGATAACAATTGGGCACAAATCCTGAAAAGTCAAAATTTCGAATGGGCAGAAATCCTGACAAAGACAAATTCCCGAAAGAGTCAAAAGAAAGAATTTTGGTTCATTCGAAATTTTGACTCATTCGGAATTTTGACTTTTCGAGATTTTGACCTATTCTAGATTTTCGCTTTTTGGGATTCTGACGCATTTGGGATTTTGTCCGGGGCCCTTTCGAAATGTAATGCATGCGTGAATCTATCTCATTCTACCTTATAAAAATTTATTTATTGGAAGGATTTTGGAACATGGCCTGGAGCACTTGTATTATAGAGCTGGAACTCTACCAATTGATTTATTAAATGCCAAATAATTAGGGTAAGTTCCTAATTATCCCATTTATGTTCATTGAGGCTCTTTACATCGGTTTAAATTACATTGTATCCTAATTTTATCGTTGTAAACAGCAAGTTCAATCTTTCTCGTTTGGTCATATTATAATATCAAATATTAAAATAATATTTGATTGATTGGACCAGGGGTGTGCAAGAACCGTTGAAACCGAATAAATGTCAAAATAAGATTAAACTTATTCAATACGCTACCTGAACAATTGTTCAGGTAGCATTTTGATCATTGACTTACAAGTTTCAGTTGACGTTTGTTCGGTTTCAAACGGTTCTTGCACACTTCTGGATTGGACTGTCCCAAAATCCGAATATAGTCTCATAGATTTTCAACGCAGTGTAAGGATTCATTTAGAACTTAGGCCGGATAACTGTTTTAAAAGGTTAAGTGCATTATTTTAATATTTCAAACCGTGTTTAACTTTCTGTGGTGTCTAAAAATAAACTTCATGAAATATTTGCTAGCCAAGAGGATACTAAGAGCAAACAGGGACCAAAGATGATTTTGAAAAGAATATAATGCAACTTCAGTTTTAACATGAATCCAGCCTTCAGAAACTTTTTCCATTACTTGTTTCTTCTGGATAATCTGAAAGAAAAGCTTGGTCCAATTCTTTCTTTAGTTGTTCTTTGCTAAACTTTTCATTCAGTTTCATGCTGTTTTTTATAAGTCACAGAGATTTCGTATGAACAACATTTCGCCTTCTACCGAATGTATTTCACAGAAGTTTACAGTTTGTCTGTACTTAAAAATCATTTAAATACGCTTTCACAGTTTTGTGGCAAATTGTGATAAAGTGAATTTAATTCAAGTCGATACGAGAAATCTTATTGGATATTGAGATGTAATTCGGCCGGTTTGGCGTAACCGTCAATCTAAAGTCGTGGATAATAACAAATTAATTTTAAGTCTCTATTATCTATTAAATATTGCATGTAATATAAAAAAATTGTACAACCCTACCCTGATTTCTCTGAGTATCCAAACTCAAATGTACCCTTACTGAAGAAAATTCCCATAAAATTAATTTGTATTTTCGGCAAGAGTTTGCTAGTTCTGAGAAATGATGTCTGCGCGATTTCGTGTAGGGGATTGGAGTGAAAGCTGGGGTTAAAATCTAAAGGAAGGCACTCACGGCTGCAGCTTGGGGCGAAAGTGGTTATGACAGTCAGTGCTTATGGGTGAAAATGTTTGCGTTTCTGCGGCTGTGTTTTGTGTATTCGGCGAATATTCTCCGGAATACATGAGTCCTAAACAAGGGGTGACCGGGTGATCAATAAATACACCACGCCCACCCACACACATCAACGTGGCGACTCTCTGTGAGAAGGCGCAGATCGATGGAGTCTCACCCTTTTTGCTGTGATTCTTGCACAATCACAGCTATTGTAATGATTTAATTTGTACAATCACCTTCGATCGAACTCTTATTCACGGGGTATTTCTTTTGAAAAATCCTGATTCCAAAAATATGAGGTGTTTCTAAAATAAACCCGACCGGCCATAAAGTTGGCTTTTGTAAGTCACATCAGAGGTTTCAATTCTTTGAATTTAAAAAGACCGTTTTATGCCATCTTTTTGTCATTCCTTATTATCGGATTTTCTCAGACAAATCACAACCCCCAAGCCTAACCCTTGGATCTGGGAACTACTCTATGAAAATCATATCACAGACTGTCTTATAATGGATCCTCATCACCAGTGGGATAACTAAGTTGCTTATTGTCAGTCGTGTGATTTCACAAATAAATTATGACAAAATTGCCGGTCTAAAGCTACAGTAACCACATAACATATAAGATGTCATTAGGAGTCGAAGTCAGGGGTGACATTATAACTCTCTCTAATTGTCCCATCGCTAGTGTCGATAATTCTCGCCACTAATTTATCGACATCTCTAGAGCTGTCGATTTGTACCCTCGAAGTGAAATTTAGAGAAGATTTTACATATTTTTAGTAAGTAAATGCCCTCATTTATTTTATATTTATTAAATTTTATTAATATTAAGTATAATTCTTGTGAAATTTTGTTTGTTCTGCACGGAATAACCTTGGGCAAATTGGATACGAAAATTTATGTTCTGTTGATTCTGCACAATTACAAAATATTTTTGGACCATCCGGGAAAGGCTTATCAGAGGATGATCTTATTATAGTCAGTGATTGAGTTTGACACACTGTCCAGGAAGTTGATGGAGATGTCTCTCATGGATTCGTTCTCGTAAGATTTAATTTCACAGAGTAGTCTTCAGATCTTTTGCTCCTCCTTGCCAAATTTAAAATACTACAAGCCACCAGAAATCACCGCGACTGATAAGATGAAAAATAATTCCTTAAATTTCTGGAGTCATTTGTTCAGTGACTGACTTGCAGCAAGTCTTTGAGTGTCAATTATTGTGTGAGAATGTAAAAGACAAAGTGAAAAGAAGAAAGATCTAGTTAGAAAGATCTAGTTCTCAGAAATCGATCTTGATTTCTAGATATCCTACTTTGAACTCTTTGAAAAACTTTTTATTCGTTGAAATCACTATTTAATTTTCATTGATTCAGGCTTGGTAAGTCTCCTCACATAGGTACTCGTTTTACATTTTTTATCATTATTTTTAAAGGTGTTTTTAAAATAATGTAACAATGTACTTTACAGAGGATACATTCTGTTTCTATAAAGTTTGCGCACTATTTGAACTTGCTCTTAAAGAATCACAGCTCCCATAAGCTGATACAAGCTTATCAGTAGCTTTCAGCTGGGATACAAAAAGGGAGCAGCACTGGTAGGAGCCGACGACTCTCTCCATGACACATATTCCCGACTTGCAACCCCTTCTTAAGAATAAACTTCTTGCATTTCCGCGACAACCACTGGCCGGGATTTGAGCCAAAGTCCGGCCTTAGCCAAACCAGGGACAAAATGCTGTTTATGAACAACTTTTGGTGAATAGTCCAACCGGAAAGTTGCTTAAATGTCTCTTTTCGCATAAATCGATGACACACCGACCACAAGAAACATTTTTACCCACCAGATAATACAGAAAAAAGATATTTTTCTTCTAAATTTTCATTCGAGAAGTTTTATAAACTATGCACCTCTTTGTTATAAAAATTCTAAACCCTTCTAAATACGCTAATTTAATAAGAAATTTTGTCGGAAAAATTAACCATAATGCACTGAAGTATCAATATCTCATTCTAATTACTCACCCTCCCCTAACCAATTTTATGTTCTCAAAACTTATTTTTTATTGAAAAATCAATACGAAAATACATAAATATGTACTCGCAAAAGTTTGCCAAAGGTCAAAGTAGTTAAAAGTAGCAAAATAAGGATAATATCCTGAATTTTCGCAATGAAATGTGAAATTGTGACAGCTGAAATCCTCTATATATCCAGAAGACATTGTACAGGCAATTTTTTTTTAACTAAAATAATCCATTTGACTTATTTTTAATACATACCCATAGAGCAAGCAAGACTCAGAACACAACAAAGTTCAATTTCACGACTTATTTCACTTTAAATCACACCAAAATGCAAAAAATTTGCCACACAAAACATGAACGCATTGATTGACAGAAATGGAATTTGTCACGTCCATTGACGTTCGGTTCGGTCTCCGCGCTGCGAAAGAACCATAAAAGAAACCTGTTAAAGTCACTTTTTGGTTAACTTGCATGCCAGAGCCACTGGCATGCATTTCTTGCAAAATCTCTTATAAGAATCTGAACGACCCTTTATCTATTACAATTGTTAATGTGATTTCATTATTTTCTTGACTCTTGACTTTTGATTAACCTTCATTTAACCCTCTGTTCTTACCTTGATTACTCTCCTTCTCTATATTTCAAAATACATTATAAATATAAACTATTTTATTAGCATACAAGTATTTTGATCGGTAAGTTCAAACTTTTAAATTTAAAAGAACGTTTTATTGCACAATATTGCTTAACCCATTATTATTCTGATCACAAAGCAATCAGATCTTTTAAAATACTGATCTTATATTAGTTAATAAAGAATGTTCTCTTAATCACTTCAATTCCAATCAATTTTATTGCGCACAGGACATCATAAATTTTATTAAACAAAAATTAAAACATGATTATTAATAAAGTTCTTACTATAAAAAGATGCTGTACGATTTCGTAAAGATACTAATTTTCTTTCTGACAATAAGATTTCACTATAAATTTTAATTTTGACTTATGATTTTTGCCATAATACTTACCAATCTGCTGCAGTCTTAAAATCATTCCCAAAAAAGATAATTAAGAAAATAAGATGCAATATACGAAATATGTAGATAAATATTAAATATTTTATAAAAAATGTAATTAATTTGTAATTAAAATATTTCTATAGGGAGTAGTGAGGCAGCTTTGAAATGGATTACCTGTGAAATCGGGAATTTTTCTATGAAGCTAAATTATTAAGACCCAGTTCCATTTAAAAATAGGAGAAAATAGCCTAATTTCAAAGATATTTTATTTAAAAGGTACCTCACTTCCTCCTACAACAATATTCTTAAATTCTAAGTAAAACAATTTCTTCTTGAGTTTCCTTAAAATTTTACAACTAGAAACAAAAAGGAGTAAAAAATTATATTTGACTAGAAATATTAAGTTTTGATCGGGAAAATTCTCAATATTTTTCAATTTCAATTTCAATTCAATGTGTTTCTTCTAATATGCTTACAAAATTTACAAAATTGTTTGGATTTATCTACCCAAGAAGCAAAATATTTGCTTTATAGAATTCAAATTTTGACAAGTCTTTTAGTGCACCTTTGAAAAACTTTCATGAGAATTTTGTGTTCAAATTCCTGTAAAAGCTTTTAAATCTCTTAAGTATGCACAACTTTGCTTTCAGCAATCTCATTGGAGGAACCAAGCACAATTATAGCGATTTTCTTACTATAACGCATTATTTAGAGAATTCCGCAGGACTTTATTACAAAAGTGCTTCTTGGGTAAGTTCTTTATTTTTTTGCTAAAACTTGTACAAAAAAGACATTGCTTTCAAATTTCTGAATTGCATACTGGTCAAATTTAACTTTTTGCTGGTCAAATCTAATTTTTGACTGCTAATTTGTACAGTGAAAAATATTATTTAATGCATCATAGTACGGTGGGTATAATAAACTGACCGGTCGCGGTGCCTGGACCTGCTTCGGGAACACATCAACACACTATTCATAATACAGGCTTTAGACCTAAGACTTAGACATATGGCTGAGCTTCTATAATTCCTTATTAGTTAACATTTTTCGAGAAATTTTGACTGAGAATTGCATTATTATTACTGATTATTATTTGGTCTCTACACATTATATAAATTTATGTCTATATTGAAGAGTTTTTCCTGCACAAGCCGTGAATTTGCAACAATATGGACATACTTTTCTCTCATGATCCATTTGTGGCTCTTAAGTCTTGGATAAAAAGTAACCAGACAAAAAATTTGAAATTCGATATTTAAAAAATAAAGGAGACCCTAGTCTTTAGATTTTTACCATAATTAGCTTCCATACATCTCCTTATACGTTCAAAGTTTTAATTCACTCGAATAAATCGTGTATTTAAGACTCAGAGTTCTCACTATTTTTATAAGAAATACCTGAGCTTTTTCTGAACTAAATAATAAAACAGAAAAGACATTTTTTCTTGTGTTAATTTATTTCATGCGCGCATAGAAAAATTTTATTAATGTTTTTTACAAAATTTTAATCATGATTTTACGATGAAAAATTTACAAAATGTGTTTTAACCTTTTGTTTAAATTAAGTTTAAATGTTTCCTGTATCATTTATTAAATATTTTGTGTCAAATATTTACACGGTTTTAGTATATAGTTATTTCAGTATGTTCCTGAGTTGTTTAGTATTTACCTGGGTATTTTTTGCGCTATAAGAAAGCTATATGTTTTTTATGAGGCATGTGATAACCCTCTTGTCGTGAGAGGGTTAAATAGGAAAACTCCAGTTGAATGCTGAACTCTCACCAAGAATTAAAAAAAAGTCTAATTAAAGCTATCAAACTAAAAATTGTGAAATTTCTTAGCCATATCATTTGTTCTTGACGTAATTGATAACCCAAAAATGCGATGGTAGGAACAGCAATTGTTTATTGAGAGAAAAATGTAATGTAAATTCCGAAACTCTACCCCAACAAAAAGTGCAGCATCGCAATATACATATATTATGTACGAAAGATTGTAACTAACAGGCATCAATAAAGTAAATATAGTTGTGAAAACTAGAGAAGTTTCAGCAAGTCTAGCTTATCAACACTGATTGCGGGTCAATGAATTAAAATTCCATTACTCAATGTGTGGTGTGAGGCAAAAAGAATTAATTTTGACGATTGTGATAAGAAAATATTCTTCCCACTTTTCATTTCAAAGAAACAGCAAAAATATAGTTGCACTAAATTGTTTTGCTCAAAATGAGAAAAGCGCGGGGCTATTTAAGTAATGTAATGGTAAGTAATTTTAAAGAAGATTTTAGAATCAAGAGAAAAATTGAATTAATATAAATGTCAGAGATGAAATCAATATTTGGCTGTATGGGGCAGTATTTTGGTAAAGATGGCCAGCAGAAATCCAAATTGTCTGATATTAATTCAAAGTGAGAATAATGGCTCGGCATGCTTTTTAGATCAGGAAAATTTCATGAAATCAAAATTGAAATAATTTTCTTTCTCACACATTTTGTTTATGCCTATCTCATTCTTGTGCATTCCAAATTTGATTGAGCTAATTTGAATTCATTGTGACATTCAAAATAAGAAGAAGAATACGAAAGAGTGAGATAGACATATCCAATAGATAGAAAAGCATGCAAATTTCGAAGTCAAGAAATTTTCCTGATCTAAAAGGTGTGCCGGCGTCATAAGAAATTTAAATTGGTCAGGTAAACAAAATTTAATTACTATAACAATGGAGTTTAGTCGAATTTGTTCAGTAGAAAATCAATTTCGATTACTAAAATAATAGATTTTTCGAACAAATAACAATAACTTAATCAGTAAAATAACAATTTCGATCAGTAAATTCAACCCCAAACAATTAAAAATGTTTATTTTAGTCAGTAAAAGAATATGAATTTTGTTCAGCAAAATAATTGAATTTAGTTGGTAGGGAAACAAATTTTATCGTTATATCAATATAAATGGACTTAATTTTCTACAGTATCATTAATATCAGATGACATAGATAAATTAGAGTCAAAACTTTTAGACTTTATTTAGAAGAAGAAGAAGGGTACGAAAGAGTGGGATAGACATTCAAAACGTTTCAGAAAGAAAAGGATATATATTTGGATTTCATGAAATTTTCCTTATTCAAAAGGTGTACGCTGTACAGGAGCCATATTAAAATTGTTTATTAAAATTACAATACAATATTAAAAATTATTATTTAAAATTATTTATTTAAAAATAATTATGGTAATTTGTTTTAAAAACTATTTGGTTTGTGAAGGAAAATAACGTAAATTTTGATTTCATGGTTTTACCCTGCTTAAGAGATTTCGGGAAGCATTAAAATCAAATTATAAATTTTTTACTGATCGAAATTACAATGTTGATGATCATTCCAACGTTTTCACTAACCACATTAATTACTTCTTTACTTTATTATATTATTTTTCTTAAATTACTTTATGATTTTTTATTTTTTATTATTTTTTATTTATTTTACTCATTTTTTCAATATTTATTATTATTATATTATTAATTAAAAACTTTATTATGATATTTTTATTGTTTATTTATTCTGATATTTTAATTACCGTCTTTATTAAATTATTTCTTATTAAATATTAAATCTTTTAGTGGTATCCTGATCCTCAGCAAATGTTGGAAAATTCCGAAAATTCACAACAGGGTTGTGGGAAAGAAAGGACCAACAAAAAGATATCTGCTACGTCTGATACAAGAATATTTTTACAAATAATTTTTTGTAAGTACAAATAAAATTTAGTGCACAATACATTAATTTAGATCTTGATAAAAAAAAGTCTGAGGTATTTCAAACGTCCCCCCATCTCCCCTATTAAAATGATAATCAATTGGATTTTTTTTAAACAGGAAAATCTACATTGAATAATTATTTTAAAAATAATCTGCGTTTCTAATGTATTAGTTATTCTGCGGAGTATAATATATTTGTTCATTACCTCTACAAGTTGTATGTAAAGTTCAGTATGTAATCAACTTTATGTTTATTAATCAATGTTGCAATAATACGGGCAAATTTCATGAATAATGGCTATTCATGACTATTTGAGATTTTATGTAGCTCATCTTCTTGAATATTTGATAGATATTGCAAATGAATTGGAAGCTGGATGTAGGTTTATTTTAGGTATTTGTAGATAGTTTAAGTAATGAAAAGATTTTTTTCTGAGTGTACCTGCAAATGTTAAAAATCAAATAAACCATTTCTTACAAAGAGAATGTCGACTCGTCACATTTTATTCCCATTACTTTGTTCGGTGGACTTTCGATGGGGAACTGACATGATGTAGTGCAATCGGTAGGTGTCGATGAGGCATTCTGTTGTGAGGAAAATAATCAAGAAAAGCCCATGATCGCGCAACGTTCGTTTTCCAGTTTGCCTTCAACTTGTGTCCCGCGAAGTTGTATTTCTTCATTCGCACTTGAAATTTCGTACGATGAACACCAAAATTTACCAAACAAAGTTACTAAACTCCAGTTGAGCTATTTTAAATTGCATTAGTTTACAATAAAAGTTATATTTGGTGATAGGAAGAAATATTGTGGTTAAATTTGTGAAATGTAAGTGGAAAAACGATTAAATTAGCAATTTTTTTAGTGATATACAGAATTGTGCTTTTTTTCTTTAATTACTTATTCAGCTGTGAAGTAACATAAAAAAGATGGAAATTTTTAAACAGAACCTACTACTGAATATTCATATGAGTTTCAAACGAGCTGCAATTATGTGTTTCTATTCAGAATAGAATACGATAAGAAGTTTATTCGACGAAAATGTTTCATTTTGTTTTTGCAAATTTTTAATACGATCACATAAAATTCTGTGCTAATGTTTCAATGCTAAATTCTGTTTTAAAGGAAGTTCAATTTAAACGCTGTGTCATAATCGAGCTGCAATAGATATTTAATAAATTCGCTGAATGATTCTAAGAAGATTACTGTGCAATCTCTATGATTTTAGTGTAAAAGAAATTACTGATAATTACTAAGTACAATCGTGGGTACTTCTTTATTCACTTTTTCTGTGTTCCACATTAAAATGATTATCATGGAAGACCTCAAAAAGATGGAAACACTACCTTGGCACTTTGTGCTAAATTTTTTAAATTATTCTTATTCTAAAATATTTTTTTACAAGATTACAAGATTACTAGAAGTGACGTCAAAGATTTAATGAAAATGATTACAAAAACATATATTATTTTAAAGTTTTGCGTGTTTTCACAAGATATTTTCCTGTGAAAGGAATTTTTATTGCTCGAACTTTGATAGTGAGAGCAGTAGATATGTATAATTGATTAATTTTGAGTTAGATATCATAGTATCAACCAAATTATTGAGTTACTGTTAACTATTGAGAATTTCAATTGAAAATTGATAAAGTAATTTAATGTTTCACTCGTTGTACTGAAGGAGATTTGAAAAGGACGTAAAGTATATAGGCGGAAGTACGCTACCTACGGAGGACTCAGGTTTCGAACAACTCATTTTTTTCAATATGTTTTTAATTGCCAGTCCAATGCTTTATATTTTCTGAAAAAAGCCATGGGTCAAATCCATTAAAAACCTAAAAAAAATGAGTTTTCCGAAGGTTGAGTCATTCGAAGGTAGCACGCTTTTCCCTATCCTTACAGAATTATGCACACATTTCAAACATTAGAATACACCGGGGGAATCAACCGATTTGGACGGAATCCTTCACTTTAATAAGTGATCCTCCTGATTTACTGGCTTTTGGCAAAAAACTGCATTTTAAACTTTGAATTGTGATAGTTTATGGTTAAAACCTTTATATTGAAATTACTTTGGTAAAAACTTGATTCCTTGCAAAAAATCTCATGATTTCAAAAAGTTTAAAATTGTTCTAAATATAGGGTGGAATCACCAGTTCTCGCCAGTGCCCCACTTCTCGCCACTTACATTGAAATCGCTATTTTTCGCAATTTATGAAATAAATGAGTCGCAATTTTTTTTGTATTGTTTCTGCTTCTACGCATAGAATCGAAAAATAATAATTATTCGTTTTCGATTCACGATTTTAATCACTTTTTAGAGCAATATTTTAAGCAAGTGCATCGAATCCAACATCTCTTAATAAATGTACTAAGTGTCGTCAAATTTTCATCAGGCCAAAAATACCTATTTGGGTAAATAATTTGTCTATTGAATATTTAATTGCACTTGTGGAATACATAAAATTTGTATTTAGTCAATTAATATTTCATTTTATATTATTTTTGTATAAAAATGAGGCATGGCGAGAAGTGGTAATATTCTGGAATTCATTTTACCACCTGTCACCATATCTTTTCAATAGGCGACGCTAACTTCACTTCGTACATTCTCAGTTGTCAAATCTGCATTGTTTACTTTCTGCAAAAGCCCCATAATTTGATTTCTCAAATAAAAGTGAAGAAAAATCATTTAAAGAGAGTAATAATAAAGTGATCACAAGGAAAGAGAAATGGTGAATGTATTCTTTTCATAGCATTGCCTAAAATAACCGAGTGTGGTTCTTTTCAAGTGGGTGGCGAGAAGTGGTTACAAATTTTACAAAACTGGCGAAAAGTGGTAAAAAGTGGCGACCAAATGGTTATTTTTGCATTATTAATAAAAATCAGTTTTTTAAGTAGCCCAGCGTTATGTTCTAGGATTATTGTTTTCACGTATCTAGAGCCAATACATCTAAGTAACTTTGTGTCAAATTTGACTTATCTTGTAACAAGGATTCAAAAGTTATGTTTAAATGAATTTAATTTTTTCCTAAACATGGCGATAGCCGGTTATTCCACCCTAATATAAAATCGTAATAAACTGGTTACTAATAATCTTTCATTATAATGTGTTAGTGATATTAGTTATGCACAATTTCGGGCACACTGTAAAGCTTTCGTTAGACAAGAGCTTTTGTCCAGCCTCCAGCTCTCAAAGTTTTCAAAATATTATGCCCAAGACGCACTTACGACTAAAGCCGAGAGACGGCTTAACGTAATTATATTCGAAATAATGATAAGATTACATTTCTACCAGTTTCTGACTAATCCATATCTCAGTCTAAGTCAAAAACGGTATATTTAGTGGGAAATGGATGGGAAAATAGTCAAATCATTTTTTGATTATAATTGTTAAACAATCTCACGGCTTAAGTCGTAATTGTGTCTGGGCCACTTATAAACCTAGTCCTACGTGACAGTTTCACTTCAAATCTCGATTGATTGACAGAGTTTAGGCTATATAGTTAAATCTTTTATCTGAAGCCTGTATAATACGACTTATTAACCAGTTTGAATTTAGAATCGGTTATATACCGGTACACCAAAAAACAAAAACAAAGAATGCAGAAAAATTCTCGGAACCCTTGTGATTTCGAGCATTTCGCGAATGATACTCTGCTATTATTTTTTCATTAGAAAAGCGTTGTTCAACAACACCATAGATAAGAATCAATTCCATATCTAATACCTTTGAATTGTTTATATCCACAATTCTCACCAAGTGATATCAATTTTCTGAGAAGTTCAAAGTTCGATCATATCGTTAAATCGTGCGATTCATAAGAATTTTATGCAGG
Organism: Phlebotomus papatasi; assembly: GCF_024763615.1. Classification (NCBI taxonomy): domain Eukaryota; kingdom Metazoa; phylum Arthropoda; class Insecta; order Diptera; family Psychodidae; genus Phlebotomus; species Phlebotomus papatasi. The sequence continues at coordinate 89,517,181 of NC_077224.1, read as the reverse complement.
AAGTTGAGGGCAGGTTTGACCATTGGTCTCAGTTGAGTCTACGTCAAAAGTAGGGCATTAGTTCCATTGATCCCTGTCTAAAACAAAGAATGTGAAAAAGATGAATTAGCAATAATTCAAATCAGGAGACCGTACAACCAAGGTCATACGTTGATCTATTCCTATAAAACAAGCTTATATAAAGTGTATTTCTTTCTTTCCTACTTGTTTCCCGCCAATACATCAAAGTGCTTTGCAACAACAAATTCATATTTAAGACTTTATTATCAAGACAGCTAAGAAAAAAGGAAATTATCAGATATTGATAAAATATTGACGGGGTTTTCACTCCCACTGTTCACTTTGCCCATTATCAGTGCCTTGTCTCAGTTCAACTTAAGACTTCGATCGTGCTGGTCGCGTGCAACTGCAATCGCGGTAAAGAAACTAAAGTGATAAGAATTTTGCAAAATTTGTTTTCGCTTTTCTTTTTGTGAAGTGGACAATTTTCCTAAGAAATTGCTGTTCTGTCTTGCAGAAATTCTGCAGTGTCACCGAAAGATGAATGATCTTGTGCAAGAAGGACTTAGAGCTGAATTTGCTCTAACAAATACACCATCAGCTGCTGATGCACCTCCAGTGTACAAATCCACCACAATTCCATATGACAAAGGAAGTGATCCAAATGGAACTATTCAACATTCAAATAATACGGGAAATAATCAAAATGAAAATGGAATTGTGGAATTGAAATCATTCTCAAATCTTCCAGTTAGAGATCCCGTGGACATCCAATTTAAAGATATCACCTACTGTGTCAACGTAGGATTCCGACAAGGTTAGTAACAGTGAGAAATTTAAAAAAGGGGTGACAAAGCTTCGTAGATTTGCAACATGCTCGAATTTGTAACTATGCAATTATCTTTAAAAATTAGTACCTTTTTATTTGTATTGACGAATATTACTAGTATCAGTCTGAGGGCTTTGGCAGACCTGAGGATTAGCCGAGAGGCGGCTTAGCGTAAATATATTAGAAATAAAGGTCAAACTACATTTCCATAATTTTCCACTAAGTCGTCTCTCGGCTTAAGTCGTAAGTGTGTCTAGGGCATAACGCTGCTATCACAATTTTGTGATGATTCACATAATTTATCATTAATAAGCTTTTAAAGTTTGTTTTATTCAGATTGGAAAAGCCGAACTTGTTACACAAAATTGACTCAAATTAATTTTAAAACAATAATAAAAATTATTATTGCGGTTAACAATATTGTCTTTAAGCCAAATCGGTCTTAATAAATTTCTATTCTCGTATTTAAAATTATTTATGACGATAAATAAGATAAATAACACTGAATAAATGTTGACATAAATGGGGACTTACTAGTAGTTCTCTGAGTTTTCCTGAAGCGCCCGGACGAAATTACGATATAACTGAATTTCAAATAAATTTGTTCAGTTCAAAATTACATTTAATAAGATAACCTTTAAATTAACTAAAACTCATCCAAGAGCTTTTTTACTTAACTTTGAATATTTGTTTGAAGGAGTTTTTCAATAACTTTGCCATTTATGGATGAAATATCAACTTAGACAATTTTTAAATATATCCACAAATTGTGAAAGTCAATATAATCGTTTCAAAATATTCAGGAAAAATATTATATGGGATTGAAGGACAATTAAGGTTATATTATTGAGACAATTTTAGATAAATTGGGTTCCCAAAAATCCTGTAAGGGAAACTGAGGCACTACAAAACACGTGGTAGCACCAAATACTAATTTTTATTTCTAAACTACTTGGACTATCTCGACCATTTCTTCAGTGGACAAGCATCCCTATAATGACTATAAATTTCTATAAGTCTTATCCTCTGAAATCGAATATTTTATTAAAAAATCGCAGTGTTTGGTGGTGTCCCAGTTTCCCCTAAGTCGATGTCTTAAGTCGTTTGACCTCTAGTCGTGGTCACCACCAGACGGACAGAGAAGGATAGTGATGTCATTATTCGTAAAATTCCATTAAAATAGGAGACTGAACATCTGAACACTTCGGACAGATAAATTCTGTGACTTTTAAAAATAGTGGAATTATATATACTACTCTGGCCTCTCGCTGTAGAGTTCGAGCAATAAAAAAGAATAATCCATCATGATTCATCAAAATGAACTGTGACGAAAATTCCTCACAAAGTCCAATATTCTCCATTAAATCACTTAAATTCTTTGTTCAACAGAAGCTCCAACAAAGTCCTATATCAGCACTTTTGACTTATCAATTAATACTTTTGTGATTATGAATTTCTAAGATTAGATCATTCCACCACGTCTCTTTGTTCAAAATTTTCACCCAATAATCAATTCAGTGAATGTATGTACTTTTCTGTCCACAGAAAAAAAATAATCGAAGAAAAGCAAACGATCATTGATTGTGATTAAAGTTCTTGTTTATTTTAAAATCAGTGTAAAAAGCAGAGAAATTTATTTCTATAAAAGTATGAAGAATTCAAAACTAAATGGTGTTTACTTGAAAATTATTCCATAAATACACAGTTTAAATTTTTCGAGTGAGATAAAAGTTCATTGGCGATAATGTATCATACGTAATATACTCATAATAGTTGACAGAGGCACGATTGAGGCATACCCATATGAGAAATACCACTTTACAATTTGTCAATAATTCGCTATAAAAGTTTAAAGTCCAGAGTACAATCTTGGTCTTAACTAAAAAGATTGCACGATCGTTTTTGCTATTGACGTTTACCAGTATTTTCTTTTATTTTTTTTATTTTTTTTTTGGTTTTTCAAGTGAACAATGAATTTTTTGTTAGAAACTTGTCTTCAAAATTTAATTAATTCCCCCAAAAAATCATTATGTTTAGATAGATGAATTGAGTTTCTTAGGCGCAATAAGAAGAAGATCATTAATGTAAAACATATAAACAGGAATGACAAAGCGTGCTAGCTTTGCGGAATGCTTGGCTGCATAAGTGCATACCCTAAGTTTGGCATAATTTATTTAGATCTTAAATTTATTAAATTATTTAGCGGTCCTAACTGATAGGTAGGGTAAAGTGGTACAAGTTGGATAATGGAACAAGTTAAACAGGGCTTTTTTCTTGATAAATTTAGTACTTCATTTTTATTTGTATATTTTTAATGCTTTAGTTTTATAATTTGGTTACTTGTGCTTAAAAACAAATTTTGTACTGTATTTATCAAGAAAAAAGCCATGTCCAACTTGTACCGGCGAATTGTCCAACTTGTAACTCTAATTCCAAATTATATCACTTTACCCTAATGCATAATGCTTATAAGTTCCAGTGTTTCCCAAAGTATATTACATATATGAATTATTTCCTTTGATGTTTATCGGATTACAACCAATTTGAACAGATTACACAAAAGATTGCCAAAAATAGATCAGGAATAATACAATTGAATTTCAGATAAAAATTTATTATCGATGCATTATCTATCCGAAGCGGATTCAAAGACCTTTCCAAAGACTTGACCAAATTGGATAAAAAATATGATCTTTCTTTTTTTCGTTGTCTTTTGCATGACATTGAGAAAACATTATTAGAGATGATTCAAGGACAAGATATTTAAATTTAGCAACATTCAAAATAATTATAATATCTAAATTAATTATAAAATATCTAAATTTTCAGATAAAATTTCGGAGTTTGGCAGATAATTTTGTTGATAAGATGTTTTAGGTTTAAAATAAAGAAGAGTCAGTGGCTTATTCGAGCCTTTTTGGCATCTTGAACTCTTTTTTTTAATATCTTACTTTTTAACTCCATGTGCAAATATTGAAACGCGTACCCTGCACACTTAATGGTCTTTCTCCTGACATATATACAACCTGCGAAAGAACTTTTCCATCTTTCTGCTCTGGAGGTTGGTCACTAACTGTAAGACGGCGGTGGACGCTAATTACTTTCTTTCCCTTTCTACAACATGCTTTCAAGAGATTTGTGTCTGAAAAGTTAAATGAATTAAAAATAAAATAAATAAATAAAATAAAATGAATGAAATATTCTAAATGCTATACTTGGCATTGCACCGTAAGCAATTGTTGTGTGTCACATTTATTTATATATCTGGGTATTTTTGGACCTTTAGTCTCCCCTTATGAGAAAATTTTTATTCTAAAAGAGTAGTACGTTGTAAGCCCAGATGGGGCTCACTTAAATAGAAGAATACAAACTTAGAGGGAAATTGGAGAACTGAAGGTGCCACCCATTTTTCACTTCATGAGAGTGAACCGTCCACGGCGACTGATGCTCACTCACTGAAGACTGAGGACATTTACCTAACAGTAAGAGCCCCAAAGCAACCTTTCAGCACCCATGAGGATGGTAGGGGTTGGGCGTGTCAAAGGAATAAAGGATTAGGATTGGTGGGTTGTGGCCGTCGACTGGGTTGACATGTTTCGAATAGGCCACACGCTCTACAATTCGGCCAATCCTGACAAAGCTGCCGTCCCTTGGCAGCGTGGTGAATGGTAGGAGCCCCAGGCCAGGACCGTATGCTACCAACCTGCTCCTTTAGCCCATAGCACCACAACACCTAGGAATCCAGTATACCAGGAAGGCGAATTAACCTTTAAGTTCCGTGTTACATAGAGCGCTCGAATCCACTTATCACCATGGATCGAATGATTAAGCAAGCTTAATCCCACAGTCCTATTAACTACTAGGCGCTGTGACCTGGTCTGCCACCGACCAGAAATGGAGGCCCCGCGAGAAGCTACAACATGGGAACGTGTTATAGCTACTCACTTCATTTGTAGGGGTGACACTCCCCGGACTCAATGATTGAGAAAGTGCCCGTGAGAAGCGCGAGCCAACAGAGTAGCTGTTTGGGCAAATCACATTCTTTGACGTGGGCATTCTAGAGATTTGGAGATCGCCTAAAATACCCGTGAAGAGCCAAAAAACCCACAGCACCTGTTGGAGCCAATCACTGCATTAGGAGTGGACACTTCCGCACATCACTGGCCGAAAACCCACAGTCCACGTAGGTCAAGCTAGTCTCGTTCCTCAATGCGCATTCCTCACACAGTACCCCTGTGTATACGGACATCTTGTCCTTTCCTGTGGCATTTTCCCAATCACTAAGTTTCTGTGATTGACTTCCTCAAAAACATCTGCAACGCTAACTTATCCGTCAACTGTCCTTTAACAATTACTTTCACAGAGCTCTGTTGTTTTGGTATTGTTGTCTGCATATTCATGGCAATTCCTTTTGGATCATGATCATGACGTTGACCTCAGTTCAGTTTTATCACTTTGATTACTCCTCCAATATCAAATTCCTCGGTGCTATTCTGACTGAATTTCCTTTGATCCAACCAGAAGTATCCATGTAGAAGCCTGCCAATAGTGTGACCTATTGGGAGCATTACGTCTTTGAAGTGAACAACTTCAGTGATTTCTAGTCACAAACTCTTTGTCGCGATTATCTTCAGCATCCAGAATACTACTGCCCCATGCCTTTGTACCCCGTGAAACTCCTGTCGCATATTAACTTGATATCTTCAGTGTTTAGTGTTGTCGACTCTTTCATTTAGTCTCTTCTGTTGTAGTTCATTTCTCTGATAAGGATCCTTTAACGGTCCTACTGGTTACATTTCTGTTGTCTTGCATTCGAATTAGATGTCATCCGTGTAGTAGAAGTTCGCTGTATTGTAGAATGTGCTCTCTGTCGAATACTGATCCTGTTGGTTTCCAATGTGAAGTCTTCTTTTCCTCCTTCAGGAACTAACTCGGTGCATTCGGCGCTTTCGTTCCCTGTTCCCTAACTTTGGGATGTAGTGATTATATGCATCATACACCTGGCCAGATTCTGTCCGCTTTGTTGTAATTGGATCGTACCTCTGGACCTAGGAATTTGATCATACCACTATCCCATGATTACCGTTTTCGTCATGCGAATCTTTTACCGACCGTGTGCTTTAGAGTTTATAACGTATCGCTCCTATTCTTTGAATATACCCCTCAGTACCGTTTCCTACTTATAATATTAAATAGCCTATCATTGATAAGTTGAAATTTATAATCCCTTCGCAGTCTTGTGTAACATAATACTATACGTGATGCTATCATTTTAATTTAGTATTAGTGGTCATTTAGTTCCAACAAGCCTCGTCTTGATTCAGAGTCCTGATTCTCGCGTAATTTGCTATCTATCGTGGTGTGAAATATGTTTCAACTTGAAATTTTCAAATGCTCGAACTCTACGAGAGAGAGAGTACTTTCCATCATCTTTAATTTCTGTCTCAACACCTAATCTTCTTCCAATCAATTCTACTTGCTTGGATAAAACCCGTTGACTCCACCCTTTCTCTATTCCTGTCTTCCCGTTTCTTCTTTCTAGGTGTTTCACGAAATATGTTTCATTATATTCGTTTGCTCCTTTCATACATGACAGTCAAATCTTGTAGAAGTCCCATTTACTAATTTTTTCGTAAATACTGTTGAAGATTCCATTGTTTTCTTGATGCCGTTCCCTTATGTCCAGAGCACAACAACCCTTGTCCCGCAAACATGCCTTCGAAATCTCATATGAGAGTGAGAGAGACGAACATACCTAGATCTCACTCATTCTCATTGAAACATCAGAAGCACGCCTACAAAACAAAAGTTAGTTTGCGTGGGAAATTATTCTACATAATGTTGGCTTTAGACCTCCGAACGTATACGTTGTGGTAGTTGGTTCATGTCTAATTCTATTATGATCTTGTCCGCACTATGTCTATATACACAATATGACGTTGTCTAAAAATTTTCACAATTATGATTTCTTTTTCCATAGTACCCCTATGTGTCATCTATCTCGTGTTATAGTAACGACTGTTATTACTTCGTACACCATCTCCCTTAAAACCTCAGTGTGAAACCCCTTCAGCATTCTATTTTTTTCTGTACTCCTATTGGATTCCATAGAATCTGTTTAGTTCATACACAACGCCATCTATTTGCGAATCCGTGCGATACTACTTTCAACTCAAAGTTTGAATATTTCAACCGTCAACCTAAATGAATATGTTGTCCTACTTTCTACCTGTGCACTTTCGACAGCTGAAAAAGGTTTTTCCCTCATTATCCCGTGATCCTAAAAATGTGTACCTTTAATATGATTTGATTTCTGAATACTAAAAATATTCATCCCATAAAGTGTAATAAAATATCACTGATTCACAGATTTGAAATTCTTAACACCGAATCTTGAATTAACGCGTTTATTTTGAACTATACTTTACTTTCCATTTACTAAATTCTAGTGAATTACAACATGCGATTAATCATAAGTTGAATTACAACATGCGATAGACGTCGGGATTCTCTTACATTAACTGTTTTACTCGATATCCCCGAGATATTGTAAAAGTCCTTTGACTATTTTAAAACCGACCATCAAAAATAACCTTCTTTTCCTTCAAGATCTGTCTAATTTAATGAATCCTCAGATGCCGCAATAAATGCTTTGATGCTAGATTGCTTACACGTCATATTGAGATATTCTTAGATAACTCCCAAAATTTTCGGATTTCTTTAACGTTTAACCCATCCGCATCTATCACATATTATATCTCTCAAAACCTAGATTATCCTGGATTAACCATTTCTGTACAATTGTCATACGCATCTTTGCCGGAAAAGAATTTCTAGTTACTTTATTATCTTGCATAACACGGTAAGCATAACCCGACGGTCTTACAAATAGGTTTCGCATATTTGCTCCAGCTTCGTGGAAGATCATACATGTTCTCTACTTGATCACCTCTTTCTCTCTCTTCATGTAAAATCCAGGACAAACTTCCTTTTCATGTAATTTCACTGTGCCATGTAAACAAATTATGATTGAAAAAAATTCAAAACGAAGAATTCATTCAGTGACTGTTATGAGATCCACACGCTAGAGAAAGTGATATATGTCTTTTACATTATTGAAGAAATTTTGACGGTTTTCCCTGGCATCAACAATTTACTTCAATATGGCAAATATTGACGAACATTTATTATAGTGTGTAGAGGCCATTAATGTTCCGAATGACAGCGTGTTCCTATTCCTCCCATTTAGATAATTCCTTCTCTCGCAATATTGATCTATAAGTCTCTAAGGAGTCATTTTCAAAATACGAACAGTCCATCTGTAGTATTTCCATATATCGCCTGTACGTTACGATCTTCTGTTGATGTAGATGGTTCGACAAAGCCTTTCCCAATCAATAAACTACTATATTTTCTGCGCGAGTGTTGCACAACTGAAGTAAATTTCTATGCCGCAAATGTTTTCTAAAATAAACGTCGATATGGTTATGTGTGATTATATTCCCTATCGTACTCAACCTAAATCTACACGCGATTTAGTGTCTTTATGTTACGTAGCCCTGTATTCCCGTATGTATTAAGAATTCTAAATAGACTATACTAATATTAAGACTTTTTCAAAATAATATCTAATTGTTACTGAATTCGACTTATATAACCGTTGAATTACCCGTCTTATTTATTTATCATATATCTGCCGTCTTAAGAATATTCTTGATATTAAATTATCTGAAATCCGTTTACTTAAAGTTTGAGTTACCCCTTTTATTCTAAAATATTCCTTTTTTTTGATTGACCAGATCCAAATGTATGTAGTTGGGGAAGTTCCTTCGGCATGGCGTCACGACATAATGTTCTTTCGAAGATCCTTCAATTAGTTAATAAATTATCCGATGTCTAATATATTTTACAATTTGTGAAAAATGTGGTATGCAGCTGTATACATTTTAAAAGCATTACACATATCTATTTATGAGGGTTTTATTGCAAGGGATAAGTTTTCAACCCGAGTATCTGACCATCTCGGAAATCCCAAGACCCGCCTAATGAGTGGTACATATTGTAAAATTGAAAAAAAACCTTTCTGTAATAATTGCAATGCTGCCGACATGTCTATTTGAAAAAATCCCAAATTCTCTTGAGAGGTTTTGAACTAATGAGTCCCTGCAATATGTTCGTTCGGGTTTCCCTAATTTGCTTATCGATCCTCTTGCATTTATTTTATGATCCCTGAATGAGGTGTTGTTTTTCGCCCCTTAACCCAGACGCATTTCTTTTTGGGTCTAAGCAATTGAAAAACTCATTTAGACCATTTCCTCTAACGCATCCTTTCAATATAACATTAAGTTTGCCGACGTGTCGGGTCCCTTTGTCTGCAAAAATATTTCAATATTTTACAGCCCCTATCATAAACCTAAGTTTGTACCCTTCTCTACCAGCATTTTTTTGGGTTATTCCCATACTTTCGAAAATGGATTACTCATCTTTATCATTTTCTTTCCTTTCTTCTTATATTTCAACATTATCATTATGAATTCCAATTTTTAATATTTTAATATGTCCTTCAATTCCGTGACCGCATTAATGTTCGTTAAGCATATGTGATATTGATCCTTGATCGCGTAAACTTTCTGAAGATACGTATGTAATATCAAACGTCTTATCACTTATGGATATCAATATAAACCTCTGAAATTTATAATTGCGGTTCATCTTCGCTTTCAAATGTGTCCTACTCTTCAACTTATGTTGCTTATACAACTAAAATTATGATTTCTCCTAAGATAAAGTCTTTACGAATTCTTCCAAATTCCCAATTTTGATTCAATTTACAACTGCAATGAAAAATCTCATTCACACACGCTTTCGAGGGCCCTCTATCACACAACAATCACACAGATCATTCATCGACACAGCTTCTAAGTTCCATTTGCAATTATTCTATGTCTAATCCGAAATGTTATAATCTTATTACTAGATGAAATTTTCGCTTTTCGTTGACCTCTTAAATTTTCCAATATTTATTCGTCATCGACAGGGTGGTAAGTACGTGATCGCCTCGAAAAGCGTATTTGCCAATGTTCCGCAGAATACTTTTGCTCAATTAATATTTTAATTTAACCTGCATAATCCTACGAAATAACTCCCTTGCATAGCCCTACAGACTTTTAAATTATTTTGCTAACATCCTCTGATCTCGATCATAAATTTACTGAGTTGCGCACTAAACGTGGTTCTTGGTAAATCATGAAAAACTCGCGTTCGATCTATTAAAATAGTTGTCTCAAATGTAGATTAATACCTTTTCTATTAAATTGATCACTATGTATTTCCGTAAAGATGTGGTCATCATGGGACGTGAAAACAATTGTCTATCAAAATGGGACTAATAGTGATTTTGAAGACTATAACACAGATGCAACTAAATAATGAAGTTATGGAGGACTTGTATCCGAAATTATCACTAACGAACTTTTCATTTGTGGTCATGATTTAGATTTAGATCCATAGTAAATTTAAAACACATTCAAGATGATATTTATAATTTTTAGTTATCGTTTGCACAAATTTCCCAGCAAATCATCCCTCACTTTTCCTTTGATGATAACACGTCAAATATTTGATTGATATTATATATACTTCTATGAAATTGGCACTCATTATATCTGTAGCTACGATTGCTCAATATAAATAACTTTTTCTAGAAATTTAATTGGAATGGACTTATCTGAAAATCTTTCTCCGATGATCTCTCTGTACTAAGACCTCCATCCTCACAATTACTTTCTTAAAGAATTCCTCGCTCTTATCTTAAGGCTCCACAATCTCCTGGCACCACAATACGATGTCTCCTCCGCGTTGGCTTAGTGATCCCGCTGGACTCCCCAGTCATCTGCAGACTTTCCTCGACAGGAATGCTCCATCTTATCTTCTTTGTTCTCGTAGTATCACTGAACTTTACACATCTCGACCACAATGCAAGATTAATTAAAGTCTCAATACAACAACTGTAACAATTAATTCAACTGTTCTTTTCGCGATCCACTTTTGGGGATTGGGGATCCCACTTCTGAATTTGTAAGCCCAGATGGGGCTCACTTAAATAGAAGAATACAAACTTAGAGGGAAATTGGAGAACTGAAGGTGCCACCCATTTTTCACTTCATGAGAGTGAACCGTCCACGGCGACTGATGCTCACTCACTGAAGACTGAGGACATTTACCTAACAGTAAGAGCCCCAAAGCAACCTTTCAGCACCCATGAGGATGGTAGGGGTTGGGCGTGTCAAAGGAATAAAGGATTAGGATTGGTGGGTTGTGGCCGTCGACTGGGTTGACATGTTTCGAATAGGCCACACGCTCTACAACGTAATGTTCTTTTTAAAATATTTGTTAAAGAACTAAAACAAACATATTCTTTTTTATTTAAGAATATATTCCACAAATATTTACTTTAAGAATATTTAATTAGCAAATCGAATTTAATGTTCTTGTTCTACAAATTGCAGGAAAAAAAGAGATTCTTCACAAAGTCAATGGAAAATTTCCCGGTGGACAATTAATTGCCATCATGGGGCCATCTGGGGCGGGCAAAAGTACCCTCCTGGATGTCCTTTCCGGCTACAAAAAGAGCAATGTCAATGGGGCTATTTATGTGAATGGGCGTATCAGAAATTTGAATGCATTCCGGAAAATGACATGCTACATAACGCAGGATGATCATCTACAGGAACTATTAACCGTCCTGGAAAATATGAGAATAGCTGCTGATTTCAAATTGGGACCACACTATCCTATTCAGGAGAAAGATGCCCGGGTAATTTTTCTTTTTATTTTCTCTTAAATTTTCTTTCAGATTTATTGAAAATTTTCCTTTTAGATCGAAGACATTCTGACGGTTCTTGGTCTCTATGAGCATCAATTTACCCTCGCTGGTCGTTTGTCTGGTGGACAGAAGAAGCGTCTTTCAATAGCTCTGGAATTAATCAGTAATCCAACAATTATGTTCCTCGATGAGCCAACAACGTAAGAATAGCAGTATTGAGTTGCCTTGAATGACTATCTTAATGGCACTTTTTTTTTATGCCTTACAGTGGACTCGATAGCTTTTCTTGCACACAAGTTGTTGATCTACTGAAACAACTTGCTGGTCAAGGACGTACAATTATTTGCACAATTCACCAGCCATCCGCTAAACTCTTTGCCGAATTCGATCAAGTATACGTGCTTTCACTTGGCGAGTGCCTCTATCAAGGTAGCACCGGCAATCTCGTGCCATACCTGCAATCAATTAATCTTCCATGTCCAAAGTATCACAATCCAGCTGACTACAGTGAGTATTTTTGGGATTTTTTAAAGAAATTTAATGGGAGAAATTATCAACCCGTTTAAGTGTGTTTTTTATTGTATCATCTACATTGCAATCCCTAAGAAAATTGAATTAATCGGAATGGTCTCAGAATAAGAATAAGCACGAATTGGTTTCCGAATATTAGGAAAAGAACATAAAACTTTGAATACATTATTTTGACGAGTCTTTGGGATGGCCAAGTTGATTAAAGCGAAGCTCTCAATTTCAAATAATAATGGTTGATTTTTCCTAAAATGGATATATTTTTGGTTGTCACTCTTAAGATAATTATCCAAATTTGATTATTGATAATGCGAACGAAAGGCCTTGAAAAGACAAAAGTTGTTTATAAAATTTTATTGAATTTTTGTTTTTCAATCAGTTGATATCTTAATATTTAATGTCTTTATCATTTTGTTAAATGAATGCTCCTTTTCCAGTATTCTTTTTCACATCTTTTATGGCCAATTTTTAGTTTAATGCTCGAATAAAGATTTTACTTATGTGACATATCATTAGCTACTTTCTTCAGCTTGAACGTCGAACAGAATTTTAATGAGCTTTTTTTATTCTCTTAATAAGAATCCCACTTAACGTGAGCTAAAATAAACTCATCATTTCTGATTTATCAGAAATTACAATAAATGGGGAATAAAATTTGTTGGTGAAAATTTTCATTGCCACATTATATCACATCTTACAATTCGCACTTCCACATTTTTGTTTATTAAAACAAAAAGAATATCCCGCGATTAGATGCGAATTTTGAGAAACAATTCTTGACCTTTATTCGCAATACAATCTCTCTATTTCTTCTTTCTCTTCTTTCTGCTCTTTTTCTTGTTAGTCATTGAGCTGGCCTGTGGAGAGCATGGTGATGATAAGATTCAGCATATGGTTGCCGGGATGGGCAATGGAGAATGCATGGATTGGTTTGGAGATCCCTCAAAAGTTCTCAAATTGGAGACACTTAGAATGAAGTATCCACTTCAGAGACCTGCCAAGGAAAACACAATTCTTCAGGCCACTAATCAATGGAATCAGCTCAAGACTCTCATGAGAAGAGGAATAATCCGCGGCAAGAGAGATACAACGCTCACACATCTTAGGATTGGTGTCAATATTATTGTTGCTGTTATGTTGGGCTTCCTGTTCATAGAAGGTGGCAATGAAGGTTCCAGAGTCCTGGACAATTACAATCTTATGTTTGCCAATGTGAGTAAATCTCAGTTTTATTGTTAGACCATTTTAGAGGCACACAATCTCACATATTGATAAGGGAATAAATAAACAGATAACTTGAACTTGACAGAGCAACATTCTTCGTCCAAAATTATCATTCATTTCCACAGATTATAAAAATTTCAATTAATACGAGGATTTACGTGGGTCTCTAAAATTTTATTTGACTTATCTCTTTTCAAATATGACAATCATCCTGAAATCTGCTTCGAAACACTTTTGATATTATTTATTTTTTTGCAGCTCATGCATCATTCCATGACAACAATGATGTTGACTGTATTAACATGTAAGTATAGTTTATTTCAAATTCAAAAAAATTACATTTACCGTCAAAGAATCACCGCTTTTTTTAATTCTCGAAATATATTTATGAATTATTTTATTAATCCAAGAAAATCGTAATTGTTAGTGAAACATGGGGCAAAATGTGACAAGACGAATGTTTTATTTGTTTTATATGGTCTTCTAAAAGGATTAAGAAGTTTCTAATCAACGCATACATTTTTCTTAAAAATCATATTCCTCTATCTCGAAGAAAAATACATTTTTCGAGGATGAATTTGTGGGTCTTATCATAAAATCTGAAACAAATATTAATAGACATGGGGTAAATTGTGACAGGGTAATATTAATATAAAATATATTCCTACCCAAGAAGCAATTTTTTCTTAATATAGTCTTGTAGATTCCCCTAAGTAAGACATTACAGAATCAAAAATCTTTTTATTTGCTTATAACGCTCTTGGTTCCATCACTAAGATTATTCTAAGTAAAGTGGCGCACTCTTAAGAATCTTAAAAGCGTCTATAGGAAATTCAACAGAAATTTCTCACTTTGTCTCTTAAAAGTGCACTAAAGGCTTGTCTTAATACTTGGTTTTATAAGGCAGCTATTTTAATTTTCATTAATGAGTTCTATTTATTGTTCTTGATTTTTTTAATAGGAGCATTATTTATACAATTAAATCTTTTGACGATTTCGTTAAAAATGTGACAATATATGTTATTTTGCTTTTAACATAGCATAAATTAATAAATATATTTGTTAAATTGTTTTACAGTCCCTACAGAAATGGCAATTCTCAGGAAGGAGCATTTCAATAGATATTATTCCCTAAAGTCATATTACACATCTGTAACGTTACTGGATATCCCGATGGCGGTAAGTTTTAGAGCTAAAGTATTATCCACGTGCAATCAAAAAAAAAATTATTTTTTAACAACTTTTTGTAGACGTTCTGCTGTTTCATTTACACAGTAATTGTGTACTTCTTGAGTTACCAACCACCTGAAGTTTTCCGATTTGCAATGTTTTTCACCATTTCCCTATTGGTGGCCTTTGTTGCACAAAGTATTGGACTAATGGTCGGTGCTTGGTTTAACGTTGTGGTCAGTATTAAAATTTACAATGTCATCAGTGCAATTGAATATTATTAAAATTCTCTTTCTAATTTATCAGAATGGGACATTTATTGCACCAGTCTCTTCAATTCCAATGATGATGTTTGCAGGATTCGGTGTAACACTTCGTGATCTACCTCCATATCTCAAATGGGGAAGCTATATATCATATCTGAGATATGGCCTAGAAGGATATGTTGGTGCAATTTACGGAGAAAATCGCGCAACGCTAGTCTGTGAAGCCAAACCCTATTGTCACTTCAAGTAAAATAATAATTCAGATAAATTAGTGAAAGTGATTAATATAAAAATTTCCTTTACAGATACCCAAAAAGATTTCTCCATGAAATTTCAATGGAGGGTGATCAATTCTGGACTGATGTGTATGCTCTCTGTATTAATATGATTTTATTCAGAATTTTGGCATATGTACTCCTAAGAGCCAAACTAAGGGCTGTGAGATAATTAAGTTTTAAATATTACCTGCACAAATATATAACTATGTTATTGCTATATTGTTAAATTTTATAGATAAATATTTTTTGGTAGTTTTAAGAAATAAAAAAATTTTAGGGAAAATCGCATAAGAAATTATTTCCTTTTCTTCCAAATAATTAAAGACAAATCTCGAGAAATTTTTTGCCTAAAGAATAACGAATGAATATTCTTGCCTAAAGAATAACGTCCACCCAAAATTTTTTAAATTACATTGGTTTTGTGTCTGATGTGCCTGATCGTCAAAAAATAAATTTTTATATTTCAATATTCAAATACTATAGATGGTTTTAATAAAAAACTTGCTCTACTGTTGAAAGCTGGTAATAATCAAACAAAACATCGCATTTAAATAAATAATCCACGCCCCTTGCGATGCTTATAATTTTTTTTACATCACTGCTGTTTCAATGGAACGGTTATAGGGTCGCAATTCCCAAATGGCACTGTGTGACTTGAGACAAGAAATTACGTTATAAAGATATAATTTTTAGATGAATGTTACCATGCTTTGCGCGGTCTCAAGCTTCATAATGACTAAATTTTCCTTATGCTTCTGAATAAATGTGACTTTTAGAAATATATTTAAAAACAAGACATTGTTCCCTAGTTTTTTAAAATGTGGGTGTGATGCGTCACATTTATTGTAAAACATGTGAAAAAATTAATTATTATGAAGCATGGGACCGTGGAAAGCATTGGCATTTTCCCTTACATGTTGAATGCTACATCAGCAGAATGACTGGATTTTGACTAGTATTCGTATGGCTTCAATAAAAATAGAGGTAAGTTTAGTGACGACGTCATCGTGTCTGTTTAATATCGTGATACCAGAAGTCATGAAGAAACAAGTAATTCCTTTTTTGGATTCAAAGCTTCCGGTATTCTTTAAAAGCAGCTCCTTTTTCTCAATTGAAAGAACTAAAATGTTTTCTACAAAGCTATCAACCCTTGGTATGGGTCTCTCTTAGTAGATCAAATAGAATCTTTTACTCAAATGTCTGCTCACATCAATCACTCACACGTCAAAGTCTGTTTACATCAATATATCACCACTAGTACTTTTTGAACTTCTTGTTTCTAAAAGATTATAATTGACCTACTGAGGAAGCTCCATATCAAGGGTCGAAAGCTTTGGAGAAAAATTTGTGTTGTTTTTTAAATTGATAAAAAAGTTGCATCTGAAGAACACCGGAAGATTTGAATCCAACATCATCCGTCAGATGGCCTACATATAAAATTCCTTTTCTTATTATTTTTATTATAATTTGTTACTAGGGTCGTAAAATTATACGGGATTACAGTGAAAATATTTGGTTTTCGGTGGAGCTAAAAGACACAATAAAGAGATTGCACTTATTTGTATTAGGTTTTGTCTTCAAGTGTGGCATAATCTATTTTTTTCTATTCATCTCATACATTCATACACTCAGAAAAATAAACGAGTAGAATTTACTATGTTAAATTAAAACTCTTTTTCGTTATGATTTTCTATTAATTATATTTTAGAGTAAATTTTACTTCTATTTACGTGTAATATCCAGAACATTTGTTTCAATTTTTTCCATATGAACTTTGTCAGACGAAAATCTTCTTGACTGATTAAAACGAAACCATTTAAGGTTTTACAACGAAATTTTACATCGAAAAGGTGTAATAACTACATCGATTTCTGACGAGTTAATTCAACTCACTCGTAGAGTTGTTTTAACTTTATTAACTAAAGTTTACGAAGAAAAAGAGTATTAACATCGATATTTTTCGAGTTAATTCATCTCGGTAATAAAGTTGTTGTAACTCTACTGTTTGTTTCTTTGTGTAAAGACATATGATTTAGTTCTGAGATGGCTTAGCCTTTTTTTCACGGGCGTGGTTTTAGATGCCCTCCTTAATGTGTACAAGTAGGAAAAATTTACCCAAAATATTGAAAATTAAAAAGAAAATAAAACAAAATAGAAAAAGATACAGATAAGAATTCCAAAAATAAGTTATAAAACAACTGATTATTACGGAGTCTACAGTATTTTTGTTATTACTATTTATAAAAGATGCAGACCTCTTAATATTCTTTTATCGGAATCATTTAACTTAAAGTTCGTAAGGTAAGGGTTAACAAAAAGCTCTAGTTGAGCTTACTTAAAATTTTCACATACATCGCGGCGATATCACTGAATGTGTGTGATAATTTATAATCTCTACTATTCAAACAGTAAAAGCTTAATTCAATTAGTCAACTGAAAGTATTTATTTTAAACAGTGTCGCTCAAATAACTTAAAGAAACAATTGATTTTGTCCACAAACGAGTAATTGCAGTAAAATTTAAACATTAAATATGAAAATAACTTATGTTTACATTGCATTGAACTTCACCTTAAGTGGAGTTTCATAACAATATTTTCCCATAAAAAAGTATACCAGAGAATCAATAGCGAATGGAAAAGTCCTAACTGCGTAAGTTCCGTGAATGATAAACATATTCCTTGGATATGTATTTCTTTAAATAATTATTGCAACAATGTCTTCTTATTATTACAAATTATCATATAGTTGATTAGTTCATTGTGAAGTAAAATTCCACGAAAACTCTCATGAAAAGCATTTATTTCATTAACATATTAGAAAACTTACTCATCCAACACATCAAATTTTCAAGGAAAAAAATGAATGAAATAATACACAAAAGCTCATTAACCTATTTATTGCAATACATGCATTAATTGTGCTTTGAACTTTTTGAAGTTGTAGAATAGTAGAAATTATTAGTGAACTTTTGCATTAACTAACACTAATTGCTCACAGTGATTTTAATATCCCACAAAAACTATTTCTAATAGAAATTTTCTCATATTATATCTGTGCTATGTATACGTTTAAACAATACAATTTTGAATGCATAAATTATTGCATTTTTTCAATTCAAGTATGTAAATTGAAGAAAAAATCCTCTTCATTCGCAAATCTTGTTAGATTTTATGCATATGGTAAAACAGTAAAAGTAATAGTTCTATTTTGTTGCAGAATAGCTGTTTAATTGCTAAGGAAAGAAACAAACACCTGTGAAGAAATTATTTAACGTTCAATATTTACAAGGTCTTCCGGAAATGCACAAATAAGGATATTTTTTATCAAAATTTATTATTTCACATAGCTGAACTAGTTCATATTGGACAATCTGTAGGAAGCTTTCAATAAAATTATCTGGTGTAAGGAAATGTTAATTGGTTTAGGCGATAAAAGTCTTATTTCTTTTTAAAAAGATCTTATGAGTGAATTATTCTTATAGGGGAGAGCCTGCATTTTTGAGACGCTGTGGATTATTCTTTAATTAAATATGAGAAAATCACTAAAAGAGTTTTTGTCATTTTCACTAATAGAGACTGGGTTTTGGTAATAATGCCTTAAAGTCAAAACATAAAAAAGAGTCTCAAATATATCGGCTCTCCCGTACCTGCTTTCAAGAGAAAATTTGTAAGGTGTTGGATGCCTTTCCTACATTCTATTTAAACAATAGTAGCACAAGGCATAAAAGTGACAATTTTAAGTGCTAGACAATACAACAAAGAAATCTTATGTTAGGGAGATCATACACAACATAATCCAAAGACTTTCAAAGCCTATACAAAAAAAAATGCTTCACTAAAGCAATAATTTCTCTATTTTTCATTTTTTCTCTTATCACATTTGAACATGAAGAGAGTAAAAAATGTCCCATTTTTAAATGAAAATGTATGGAACTGTTGGAATAACACAAAATTAATGGGAAAGTTATTCACAAGGCGTTTATTCTTGCTCAAACTCGAAAGGAGAGCACTTAGTATAATCCATCATTTCATCCTATAGAAAATTTAAGTAGGGGAGACTGGGTCAATATTAGTCACGGATGGTATTGGAATGATATAGTTTGTCTTTCAAAAATTATTGAGGAAACCGTAATTTTTTCGACGTAAACACCTCCCTTCCTATTCTTTAAAATATTTATAAACCTAATATCGACGGCTTAGAATATAAAACGAATAAGTCGAGAATGGCCAACTTTACAAGAGAGCGATTTCAAGCCGAGATCTTAACTACTGAGTATAGTATTTTTAAGATTTAATAACCCTATAACTTTGGAAATAATTAACTTTCCGGTATAATATTCACAGGGAAGAGAGTGTCAAGGCCCAGAGGGAGTAGAATTTATGGATTAATTAAATAAAATATTCTACTATTGTGTTGCATTAATCAATGATCTAGTACAAACATAAAATAATACCATTTATCAAAATTTTTCATTTTAATTTATTTTTCCAGACACCAATAATGTCAACGAATCCAATAGTCATCAGGACTGGAAATAATTAGTTGACTCTATTGAGGTCCCACTGTAATTGTATTTCTCGCTTTTCAAGACACACTTTTTGAGTTTTTAGATTTATGAAGATCTTCAGAAAATTGTTGATATTTTCTTTAATCTCATTAAATTTCCTGAAATTGGGTTTTGGAATAGAAAGAGGTATTGATATTATTTCAGTAATAAAATGAAAAGAGTTAAAATTAAATTTTCTTTGATACTGTAATACATAAATGAGATGCCAATATGTGAAAACAATGTGTGAAAAACAAATAGGGGAAATTGCCCATGCTTTGCACGATTCTAAGCTTTACAATGACTAAATTTTTCCTATGTTTC
This sequence comes from Phlebotomus papatasi, assembly GCF_024763615.1. Lineage (NCBI taxonomy): Eukaryota > Metazoa > Arthropoda > Insecta > Diptera > Psychodidae > Phlebotomus > Phlebotomus papatasi. The sequence continues at coordinate 89,497,189 of NC_077224.1, read as the reverse complement.
AGAAAAAATACGACTCCGCAACATATTTTCAAAACGACACTTTCCGCTAGTTTTTAAAATATAGAAAAGATGAGTCACGTTTATTGAAAAACATACGAAAAATTTAATCATTGTAAAGCTTGGAACCGTGTAAAGCATGGGCACTTTCCCCTACAAGAAATAACATTTTTAATGGAATAGCCCTCTTATTCGTTCTTGCCATTATGGGACGTCAACGGTAAATGGGTGACGTGATAACATATTTTCGATACAATGCGGAAAAAATCGACTTACACTTATTCTAATAGAAAAAGATTTATCGATAATATCGATTCGTTAGTGTCGAGGAGTTATCATTCCCACCCGAGATTCCAAATTCAAGAGAGTAACCAAGAGAGAGGAGTCTTCAAGAGATTCAAAAGTTTTAATATAGTCTTAAGAAAAGATCTGTAGATCTAAAAGATATGAAATAAACTGAAATTTAGCCAGGTAAGTATTTAACTGGTTACTTATTAATAATTTTATAATGATAATTTTGCCTCACTGCTTAAAAAAAGGAAGTGTCTCGGGTTAATACAAAATGGAGTGTTGTACGAGATAATTTTTATCGTCTATGGCTAAATTTCCAACTGACCAGGCAATCAACAAACGAAATAGAAGTAACCAGTAACCAGTTGTAACTGGTTGCATTCTAGAATTTGATTTCAGATAGCATATTCGAAAGCTCATTTATGACTCATTTTAAAGGTATTTTCAAAAGTCTGAGAGAGTTTAATTAGCTATTTTTTACGAGTTCGAGCACTTTACGAGTTTCCTTCGGCATTTGTTTACAAATATACCAAGAAGCTTTAAAAATAGTTTAGTATTAATTAAGCATTAAAATTCATCAATTGTTGTTCTTGTTTTAATTCACATTTCACACACATTTTTTGGGCTGTACACAAAAAAGTAAGTTAGGAGATTTTACTAAAAAAAACACTACTGTAACGTCTCAGAAATAATTAATTTTTTCTATCAACATCAACAGTGTATATAGCACGACAATTAGGCATGGTGATAAATATTACGAAAAGCTTCTGATGCATTTTAGGTCAATTGTTTTAATTTAGTTTTTATTAGTCTGCCTTTTTAGATGACTTTTCTAAGTTCTTTTTGCGGCTATTGTTTTATTTTTTTGTAATTTTAAAAAGATTTCTTTAAAAACTGAGCTAGATGCACCGGCAAAATTAACATAATAGGAATTATCATCAATTTATGTACAGAGTAATATCTCCCACACACCACTGCAAATTATTATGGCGCAGCAATGAGCTAATAGTAACAAGAGTCTAGATGCTTAAGGCAGACGGGGCCACATATCGCGTAACGAGGGACTTTATAGTAAAGTATGTATGAGAGGTCGTCGCGCAGTACGAGTTCGGGTTTCGACCTGAGAGCACGCATTCATATTCCCGCGTTCGTAGTGCATAAAGAAGCGTTACACAGATAATTTAATTTCATGCAATTTCGACGATTACGCGACACTTTTGAACATTCGCTGAAAAACTAGGTAGTTCTACATAGTGCAGTGCGGTAGTCTCCTAAACACCTCACCAACTTTATTTTATAATTTCAATATCGATAGTCGGTTTGTTTTTTTTCATCAGTGTTTGTTGGCAACATACCAGTACAGACTGTTATGCAGTCAACTTATTCATTCACAATTGTAAAAATATCATCTTCATTTTACATCAAATCCCCTATAGTGATATATGGTTGAATGTTGTGAAAAGTCTTGTGCTCTAAGTCAATATTGTAAAGCATTAAAGAGAAAAAAATATACTGTGATTTGCTAAGGAACATTTTAATCAGCATTCAATAGTCCACTGTGAGTTCTATTTGCTTGGGGAAAAATTATTCTAATAGCTTTCATACACACACTATCGAACCAGGAAGTGTACAGTGAGTTCGCAAGAAAGTACTAAAAACCGATAAATGTATCCAGTAACAGAAAAATCAATAGGATTTATCAAGAGGAAGTATTTTGTGGAATTTTTTTTTTGGCAAGATAAACCATTGAAAGTGTTACCGAATGAGTGGAAAAGTATTGGAAAATAAAAGACATTGCCTGAGGGAAGGCCAAATATAAAATAATGGTTTTTTTCCTCCAACAATTTTCTAACTATGCTAATTGATTGTTGAAGACACTAAAGCACTAATCAAAAGTCGTTGAGTTTGGTTCAATTAAAGTTGCGCTCGGTTGTGGCTCTCTTGAATGAACATTTTTGTGTTAAGGAATAAAAATTTATTGTCCGACATTGGTAAAAAGTATATACCCTAAAATATATTGCAGCTGAGGTTTGCCTTCAACTGACATCACGCTCACACTAGTAGAATAGTTTATTTGTGATGTTTCATGTGAAATTTTGTAGGGCTAAGGCTCCCCTATTGGACGTTTAGAACCTTTTATTTTCTAAAAAGTTTATAAAATTCTTTATGGAAAGTTTACCTTATGTTTACTTTATGAATAGTTTTGATAATAATAATCCCTTTGTAATGTGGAAGCTATTCTCCAATATGAAAATGTAACATGCGGATACCCAAATAATTACTAGGGTAGATTTTGCAATTCTTGATAGATTAAAATGCATTCGAAAGATATGCTTTGAAGCCGGTAGAATCCAAAATTGCGAAAGCCCATATCCCGAACGCCAAAATCCTAAACAATTGCCCTTTGCCTATGTAAGCGCAACATATAATATCCCAAATTGGGTTTTATCTCAATTTTATTCCTTTTAAGATTTTGGCTTTCGGGATTTTGACGCGGACTTCTTTGAAGCAATATCTATCTAAGGACACTGTACCAAATTTCGGCCAGCTTGCAATTTCGGACAGTGCTCTGTTCCTCAAATTTCTATGAATTTTTAATTTTTGCGATTTTTGCATACTCTATTCTAGAGGTTATACAATGTAAAAAAAAAGCAAAAAAATGGAGTAGAAGAACTCCAGAAGGGGATGGAACTATGAGAATCAAGATGGTCGAAATATTACCCAAAGCCATGTTTATAATTTTATAAAGACGATAAACTATCTACAAGGTTTCCAGCAGGACTCCTTAAAAAAGTAAAAAAAAAAATTAATTTGTATTAAAAATATTACATGTCGAACTCAAGACTTTGGCGATTGCGTGCAAATATGGTGAAATTTGGAACAGTTACTCTAACCAGAAAACTTCCCATTTTTTTTAATCTCAATAAAAAATATACATTTTAACCTAAATATTTGCCTGATTCAGTACCTTTGGCCACTTGTTTAAAATTTAATTTGAATTAATAAGTTATTAGAATATAGCATATTTTGCTTGTTAAAGCTATACCTATTCATTTATGTCCGAAAGTATTTACTCAATTTACTCCATCTTATGATCATATGAGAAAAATTGAACTTGTTATAAGTTTATTTTACTATTTGGGTAATACTTTAAACTAATTTATAATATTGCGCAAATTCTTCTTGTTCTGATTTATTTAACGTCAGCATTTTTCTAAGTTTCTAAATACTGAAGAACGGAAGCCAATACCTCCTTCCATTTGAGTTCCGGACCGGTTCAGACAAGTGACAAATGGAAACGAATAGATTCAATGATATGCGTATGCTCCAAAAATTACTGTAACCATTCGACAAGAACAGCGTTATGCTGACATTATTTTGCCACTTGAGTAATGATTTAAATTTATTCATAAAATGAAATAAGTTTTTTTTAAGAACTATTTAAAAAGAAATACTATTAAATTTATAAATGGCGGGGAGGGGTCACCAAAGATTCGAAGTGACTATCCCTTACCGTTTGGGTTGTAGACCGGACATAAATTGAAAAGAAAACGAATCGATTCAAAATATATGGGTGTTTCTTTAAATTCCATCAATTAGAATTTAGTTCCGTATAAAATAAATATACATAAATTAATAAAAAAAAGATTGTACAGGTAGCGTTTTGACCATTGACGTACAATTTTCATTTGACGATTGTTCGGTTTCAAACGGTTCTTGCTCACTTCTGATTTAGTTTATTTAAAATAGTTTTCTTTTGTCATAAAAGTTATAAGATTCATAGCTTAAAAAAATATATTAAAATATTTTTGATTTAGATATTCGGTTTTGTCCACAAACCTGTTAGTTTTTTTGTTGAAATGTACATATTTTCTAAACCGAGAAAAAACCTTAATATTTGATTTATTTAACTGAATTTCGTTCTAAAAGTTTGCTAAGATTTAATTACTTCAGTTCTATTCTGAATTAATTCCGTGCCTATCTATTTTTTGACCTTGAAATGAGTGAATGGGATTACTCTTTGAAGTTACTTGCGAAAGAAATCTCAGTTGACCAAATTTTGTTATCGCTATGTGCAATTATCAATGTACAATTTATCATAAAAGACAAATATGCATGATAGTAGCAAATTTTGCGCAGATAAGATGAAAGATAGAAATACCTTAGCTGAATTTCTAATCTAACTACATTATATAATCTTAATAAAAGAGAGTTCAATTGCAAATTTATCAAAATAGATTATCTTTAAAATTGCTTTGTTGGAAATTTCTAAACTGATAGCAAATTGAAAGGTTGACATGATAACTTTTTATTGATATCATAGATAAATTAGTATTACCCCCCTAGTTTTAGGTGCGATTCCTTGACAATCATACCTACTTCAATTTAATATCGCACTTTATGGATTCGTTTTCGACAGATGGTTTTTAATTATGAATAATCCATGAATAATTTTAAAAATTATTTATGAAAAAGTTAAATAGTAATCGTCAAGGAATTAAGAAGAAATCTATCGATTTGTAAGACACTAAAAGAGTATCAATAAAATCTAAATTTAAATTAATTTTATCTTGATTAAATAAATTTACTAAATCTTCTTTTTTAAATGCTTATGAACATGATCAAGAGTCGCACTTCTCTTTTTATTACATTTTATTTTCTTTAATTTGTATGCACTTAAATACTTGTAATTAAATTAATAAAAAAGTCAATAGATATCACGAAATTGCAATTAAAAGCTAGTAAAGTTTACACCTGAATAAAAATATGCAACTTCTATTCGAAACAGTTATATCTGCACTGTTTTTGTTTTGCATTTATGACTATTTTTTTTTCATTTTTATTGTATTGTCTTTTTATTATATCTTGATATATGAGATAGTAAATATCAGAAAACATTGTTGTTCCTATTAACATATTCTGCAGATATAATTGCTATAATGGGCAATATTTTGGCAAAAAAATGTTAGTAGGGGGAAGTGGGGCACCTTTGAAACGGGGTACCTTTGAAATTAGGCTTTTTCTCCTACTTTTGAATTGCACTGAACTTTACCATGAGATAATTTGGTTTCAAGATCAATTCAGAAATTAAAATACATTACGATAAATCTGAATTCTGAATTACTTTTTAAAATAATCGAAAAAGACCAAATTTCAAAGGTGCCCTACTTCCCCCTACACAAAATTTTTGTAAGATTATTTTTTAATCCCGATATTGAGGTTCGAACAAAATTCGAGAATTCAGCCATTCAGTAAGGTAATCCGGAATAATTTCTAATTTGGAATTTTGAGTTTTGTTCACTGTTTCTGATAAACTAAATGAGAATGAGAAAACCACGCTGAAATACAAACATATAGGGCCCAAATAACGGGGAGTGGGGCACTTTTGAAATTGGGCTTTTTTCTCCTATTTTTAAATGGAATTTTACCTTATCATGATATAATTTAGCCTCGCAATAGATTTGTTGAGTTAAATTATATTTTGATAAGGTCCATTTTTATTTAAAAATAAAAGAAAAAAAAATCCAATTTCAAATCTGTCGCAATTCAAAGGTGCCCTACTTCCCCCTAGACTCTGACTGATCATAGAGACTATTTTTCCCTTTAAAATTTTGAAATGAAAAGAATTAGGTAAAGAGAAATTATGTAAATGACGTTAATCGATGATCGAGTGTATGAAAGTTCGGGATAATTGTTTACTGACAAATTTTGAAAGCTAAATATTCTCAAGGATCAGCCTAAGTTCACTTGGCCCTTACATTCAAAAATAGTTCTTACTGATTTTTTGACGTTCCTCATTTAAAATAATGATAGGATCTCAAAATTCTGAATTATAAATGAATTCGAATTAAGGGGAACTGGGGCAGTAGTCAATATGGGGTAGTTGTAAACACTGCGATTTTTCAAATTAGATTTTAGGAGATGATATCTATATGAATTTATAGTCACTATAGGGATCCTTATCCACTGAAGAAATGGTTGTTATAAGTCCTTTAATCCGAGACATAGTTTAGAGTAAAAATTCCTCTCTCAACTCAGCCCAGTAATGCTTTAGTCTACCCAGTAACTTCAGTAGAACTTAGCCAAGAAGTACTTCCTTGTCCCTATAAAAACATTATCATTGAATGGTCGTAGACCAAAAGATATGATAATATTAATTAAAACCCAATGTTTTGCCCACTTGTTGCTTAAGAACTCTAAAGCCATGTACATTTTAATTCATTTTTCAACACCTGAAGGAGTGTGAACGCGAAAAATGATTTTCCATCAATTGAGTTCAGGTCATGGTTGTCCACCTTATTAGACGTTTATTGAAAAAAATTTATGATTGCGTAATATGGTGGAAAATTATACTAGAGAACATGTTAGAATTGCATTAGTGGAAAAGTGCTCTTTTGCGAAATCTCAAAATACCTTTTCAATCATCTATGAGTGCAGGGTTAGAAGTTTTATGCCTTTTTTTTTTCACTTAAAGCATTTCAACATTTTTCAGACATGAAGGTCTATTCACCTTGCCTTTAGAATCGAGTTTGCAATATTGTGAGTAATTCACTACATCGTGTTGACACACAACCACTTATTAACGACCAATTAAAATATATAATTGATAAATAGTATCACTGAACTCTACGATCTGCATTTAGTGCGTTCATCTTATGCAATATCTTGGGGATTTACTGTACTATCTTCCTGGGCTAACATATCAATTTTTGATTAATGACCTTGCATGGTTTATTTACTTTTTTTCTTATTGTAGTTTTTTTTCTAAAGTAATTTTTATTATTCTGTTTTAGGTTTTACCATTGCTTCTGCCAAAGCAGTGAGAACCACAAAAGTTGTATCGTTAAATCACTCATATATGTATATATAAATTACTAGTTTTTACTGAAATCTTCAGTAAATTATGTGAATAATATTGTCTGCGTGTGAAATAATATATAAAAAAGAATTAGTAGAAACAAAAACATGGCTAAAGTTGAAGTAAAACCAAGAAGAGAAGGATTAAAGTGCTGGCGTCGAGATGATGGTTCCAGTTCTGAAAATTCTGTTGTGGAAAGCAGTAGTGAGACCGATAGTCAACCAAACAATAATACAATGTTTCATACGCACAACATAGCACCGGATTCAACCTATTCCTTTCCAAGACGCCAAGCTGTCGATATAACATTCCAGAATCTCAAATACACCGTGAAATCTGTTAATTTTGGAAAATGTCAAATTGGTAAGTTCCTTAAACTGATTTTATTAATGTTAATTCTCAGCAATTTTCCATTTTAATTGCCGGAAGAGAATTTATGAAAAAAATCATACGAGAGATATTGCAAAAGATCAACATGCAAAGTTTGTTCAAGGCAAATCAATAGAAAATTATTGTGAGATAGTGGTTGGGCAAATAGTAAAAGTCTCGTATTGAGAATTGAGTGTTTTTTAATTGATTAGAATTCATTGGTTCGGTTAGAACATTTTTTTGTGAAAGAACTACTTCATTGTAATTAATTTTTAATGGACAGTGGGATAATGCTTTACTGAATCGCGTAATCTTATACAAAGTCATATTTCCTCGGCAAAAACTCTAGAACCTTTAAACGATTCTAGACTTTCTAGAGTTTTAAAAACAATTGAAACTAGGACCTCTGCATCACTAGCCTTTGCGTATTTGGTTCATTTCGATAGATAGATATTTATTTATCAATAAATAAGAATAGACACATTTTACAAATGTAAGAAGTGTTTGCTAATTGTGTCTACCGCCGTCTTAGCCTTAGCATACCTCCAAATAAAAACATTGGAAAAAACCCTTCGCAGGTTCTGTATAAGCATTTATAATGCGAATTTAACCTTGAAATAATGATGTTTTTATATCAACTATTGTGATTAGCATATTGCCAATAAACCGTATCACAAACCTCTATTAAATTTATTACATTGTAGATCATTTACTCAAACAGTAAACAAGGTTTTATTTTACTGTTTAAATCAAACTAGTTTAGAATATTCAATTTTATCGAGCATCTTAATATACCAATTTACTGTTTTATGACTGGCAATTAGTATTTTATTATAGACGGAGAACTAAAATGCTTTTGGTTTTCAAGCTTGAAGCACTTTTTGATTTATTTTTCTTAGGAAATGTTTGATTTAAGATTAATTATTTAAATATATTGCCATAGATTAGATTCATTAAAGGAATATGGAAAAAAAATTAAGTGTTCGAAGCCAGAGCGTGTGCGAAGCCTGAAAGTCTTCCCCTGCTATGAACTTGGATAAGAACATTTCGACCGAGATAATTTTATTTGGTAGAATTTTATTTAATAAAAAGTGAAACAAATAAGAAATTGAGGAAATAATCTGCATTTTCTAAATTACACAAACGAAATTTTAACAACTTTAGCATTGATCACAAATGATTAGAACGTTCTAAAATATTCTCTTGTTCATTAAGCTTCTATGCTTACCCCATTCAGGACTCGCAAGTCGTCAGTTTTTCCTGGTGAGGAACTTAAAAATGTTATGTCGATATATTCAAAGGCAGCCTGCATGGTCTGCCTTTGAATGTGTTTGGGCAGCCTTTGAATCTTAATTTTTCACTGAGAATATTAGGGCTGTAACATTAAACGGCCCATAATTGATTAGCATGAACCCTAATGCACTCAATAAATCCACCACTGTAGTCAAAATTCATTATACAACAACATTTTTTACATTTTTCTGAAGCACTGTTTTTCACTTGAAAATTTGTAATAAAACGCCATTGAATTTGACAATTGTCAGTTTGAAACATCTCGGCCGGACCAAGATAGCATTTTATAAGTATTTGTATGACATTCGTCAGACCAAAGTAGGAGTTCTATTCTGCTCCCGGACAGGAAGCTGTCAGATGTTTCAATGCATGGAAAGAGAGGATTCAAAGGCACACGACATTAAGATTCAAAGGCTGCCGCAGAGCAATATTTGCAAACTTTTATCACCCACAAAAATTGTCTCATCTGAATCAAAATGTATTTGGAGAAATACCATCCAAGAATAACCTTCTATGACTCACAATAGAAAATTTGTTCGAAAAATTATTTTAATTATGAAAAAACACATGAATTGTGGAACATCAAAATTACAGTTTAGAGCACAGTTTCGTTTTCTTGCCCTAGCACCTAGAAAATAAGAGCTAGGGTCTGCATTTTTTGATGACTTGTGAGGATTATGAATAGCTATCTAATAGTTAATAGAAAAGAATTTATGCTTTAAAGAAAAGTGAAAAACTTGCAATATTCAAAGGCTGCTGCATTCAAAGGCAGACCACTTTCCCCTAGCCTTTGCGCTGGGTATTTAAAATTTTACTGTGAAAGCAAACATTTCATGACCATAACCAAATGCAATAAATTCTACATGAGCTGAAAAATTCTGTAGCGATATGACAATGTCACATGGCAAATTTTCATGGTAAATTTGTGAGCAGGACAACATTAAATCGAATGGTCATTGCAAGAAGCTTTATTAAGCTCTTAGTAATTGATATGAATTTGACCTGCGATTATTTTTTTCGAATATGTCACATAAACATTATAAAATTTGTCATATGACACTGTCATACTGGTACAGAATTCCCCTACAGGCAACAAGATATAAATATCTGGGAAAATATTCATAGCATAATTAAATAATTAAAACCATAGCAACAAAACAAAATAATCTTATTCAAAATAATTTTTAAATAGTTTAATTTTTTCTATTTTTTTTTTAATTTAAGTCTTTAAAAAAAACTTGTTTTTATTTACTTTTTGTAAAAGACGGCATGAGTTAATTTGCTTATTTTAATTCTAAGCAATTAAAAAGCAATTAGAGTTTCTTTTTCTTAACTTAAAACTTCCTTTTGTTCATCACATGTGTCTACATTATTTTCGCTGTGAAATATTTTTGGTAACTATAATTTTAAACGAAATGGTTAAATGTTAAATATATAAAATATATTACAAATAGCAAAATTTTAACATTATATGGACGATTAGATCACCGCGGTGACCCAATTTTTCTTGCTCCGATAGCCATCTAAAGTTACCTATGTTTTACTCTAAAAAGTCGAATACCCAAAATTAATGAGTAATTTATGCATTAAAAGTAAGATTTTGATGTTCAACTTCAACAGAACTCGTACTAAAAATCAAATATATTTTTTTAAAATGGACATTGCATCAAAGTCTATCGCAAATCAGTTCAAAAGTATGGCCCGCAGGCAGATGTCAAATGCACATTAATTTGATAATTTCTAGCTCGTGATTGTCGAGTGATTCAGATTGAATCGGAAACTTTGTTTTCTACGTCACTGTTTCCGCTGAATTTCTATGTGATATTGCATTGAAAAGAGTTAGGGAAGCAAATCTATATACAACCATATCAGTGCAAACTATCGCAATATTTACCAAGATACCAATTCTATGTAATCACAGACAAAAAATATTTACATTTTCAGTTGATAGCAGATCAACAAGATAACCCATACTCTTCCACGAAATCCATTGTTGTTCTTTAGATTAGAAAAACAAATATTTAATTTTTAGTCCGTAAAAAATTTCTAGTATTGAATTCATTCGATGGAGAGAGCAGTAGGGGAAAGTACTGTGCCTTCGAACGTTCATGCCTTCGAATAATGTGGTTTTCTTTTACTTTTCCTATAAGAGACTTCGAGAGGACTTGGAGAGGATGCTTCGGGGTTCATAAAGAACCTTGGGCATCTTTCTACTGCACTGAGGAGAAATCCGAAAAGGTTAAAACAACATTCCGGAAATGTTAATTTTACCCTGCATTATTAATCCGAATTCGGTGTAAATATTATGCTTTTTAGGTGTATTATGGGTTAAAGTTACCCTTTTCCATGTTAATTTTACACTTAAAAAGGTGTAAAATTAACATTAAAAAATGTTGACATATTTTTACATCTAAAAAGTGTTAAAGTTACGAGGAAAAACTGTTAATCGCACCCTCTTTTTTTTCTCAGTGTGGAGATCATTTTGTCTCCTCATACGTGGTGCAGCAATTCCTGCTAAGGGATAGAGTTTGTCCACCAGACTGCTTTTAAGCACTCTGTTATAAATAAGGGCGGTATCGTGAACTTAAAAAAATGCCTTAATTAAGGACTGAATTAACGTACTTATTAATGATATACCATTCGCGCTAGTATACTGAGAAAAATCGGAAAATGTTAAAATAACATTCCGGAAATCGGTGTAAATATTATGCTTTTAAGGTGTATTAGAGGTTAAAGTTACCCTTTTCCATGTTAATTTTACCCTTAAAAAGGTGTAAAATTAACATTAAAAAATGTTGATATATTTTTACACCTAAAACGTGTTAAAATTATGAGGAAAAAAAAGTTAATCGCACCCCCTTTTTTCTCAGTGCAGGAATAATCGAATTTGTATGCATCCAAATTTGCAAGCACTCCGAGGTCGCGTAGGTTGGGCTTATCATTGGTTATGCGTCATAGGATCAAATTTAAGATTCTGGAAAGCTGGTATGCCTTGCATCATCTTGTTTACACATATTTTTTATTTATTTTTCTTTAGAAACTAAGGAAATTTTGAGGGGTGTTTCTGGATCATTCTCAAGCGGGAAACTTACTGCAATCATGGGTCCATCTGGTGCTGGAAAAAGTACTTTGTTGAATGTATTGGCGAGTTATGTGTGAGTATAATTGTATAAAGTGCATATAAAACGTTTATGTTCACTTATGTAATTGTGAGAAACTATCAATCAGTAATACTTTATTATGATAAGATTAAGAAGGTCACGCTTTCCTTTCAATAAAATACACACGATCAATGTCAAAGCCAGAGAAAATATTATGTCAACTTGGAAGAAAAGATTTCTAATTTCTTCTATTATTCTATGTTCTTATCTCAAGGGAGCGTGGAGTTTCTGGTACAGTGAAAGTCAATGGGAAGAATAGATCAGCAAATTCACAAAAATTCAGGGAAATGTCTGCATACATCCATCAGGATGATGCACTTCGACCCTGGCTGAAGGTGTCAGAGGCCATGATTGTTGCTGCCCATCTCAAATTAGGCTATAAAGTTACTTATGAATATAAAATAAACTTGGTGAGTTTACAGACACAGTCATTATAATATCACATTTCGATAACCCAGAAACAATGAGGCCATACAAGTCACTCTTAAAATAAGGAATATTTTCATCGAGAAACACTTAATTAATTAAATTTTATAAATTATTTTCTTAGGTGAAACAGATCTTAATCCTCCTGGGGCTGGAGAAAAGGTATAATACTTTCACTGCTAAATTGTCTGGAGGTCAAAAAAAGCGATTAGCAATTGCTTTAGAATTAATAAACAACCCACCGATATTATTCCTCGATGAACCAACAACGTAAGTTTATTTTTCATTTGCTTAGCTTTTTAGTACTTGAATAAATTCCAGTAGCTGGAGTTGGGTAAAATAAATAAATTCTTTTGTGCGCATGTTGAAAGGTCGTACAGTATAGTCACTTATTACTCAATTAATTTTTTTACTCGCCAAGACGAGCTGGCGCATTTAATTTTTGTAGATTGTGTTCTTTTAATGTTTTTATAATTCAAGAAATATATCTTATTATAAAATTATCTAAAATCTCAGTTTCCGTTTTACTATGGCTTCATTAATTAAAATTAAAATAATAATAGAGGAAAAATCGCTCTGTGTTGGAGCTGAACATAAATTAGTTTATCAATCATCTCAAAACAACCACAAAAGCATAATGACACATTTTGCAAAAAATCACATCACTTCTGACATTTCCATGAAAATATGATGGCTAACAAAGTGAATCTATTGTCGATTATCTTGCAATAATCACAATTGTTTTCTAGTGATTTAATTATAATAATAAGGCATATGTGTAGATACTGGGTGAATTCTAGGATGATTCTGAAAAATGTTCTTTAAGAGCGAGAAATACGTGTGGCATGGTTTTTCTCAAAATCAACGAACATTTTTCAGTATCTATTACCCCTATTACCTATTCTAATTAAAAACCAAATATTTCAAATGATATAAGAGAAAGTAGCCAGACCTTAAACTGGTGCTTTATTTCCCGAAAGTAAAAATTATATTTTATTAATACAATAGAATTAACAAAATATGAATATTTTTTATGGTGTGAGAACTAAAATATCTGAAAGCAATAGTGATCAAATAGCAGAACTCTTCCCAATTTATTCAACATATACTTTAAAAGATTAAAAAAGCAAATTTTTATTGTATTAAAAATAAATAAAATAAATATTATTCTCATAATGATTTAAGGATGAAGCTACAAATAGTAAAAATTTTTATAAAGTTTTTTTTTATGTAGAAAGAAAATAATGTTTTTCGTCCCACCTGCATCTAACTATGTTGATGTTAATAAATTGGCACTAAATTTCACGAAAAAATAATTTAATAAAATTTTTCGTAATTATTTATGAATTTCTATTGTGGACTTACTTGCATTTTTTCACAAATATTATTCATAACATGATCAAATTTTTTTGTGTATACTGACGTACTAATTAACTTTAATTTTTGATGGCTCCGACACATCTTTTAGATCAGGAAAATTTTAAGGAATCAAAATTCACGTCCCTTTTTCAATCTTTTTGCATAAGTCTCTCTCACTCGTTCGTACTCTTCGTACTTTTTCATACTTTTCTTCTTCATTTAAATATCACGCCAAATTTAATTTAGTTCAATCTAATTTGAGGTGCGAACGACTGGGATAGTTATTCAAAATGTTTGAGAAAGAAAGGGATATGAATTTTGACTTCATGAAATTTTTCTAATCTAAAAGGTGTGTTAGAGCTTTTAACTGAACAATTTTAATTTTGTTCTCGTTTTCTGTCTTTCCCCTAAAAAACTTGAATAATAAATTTTTATCGAATTGAGTTAAAATTTAGAGTACATGATCATTTCATGTTTTCGTACTTATAAATAAATGGTATAAAAATTGTAATCAAAGTCTTTGCTCAGTTTGGTTTTTGTACTTTTAGCTTCAGAAATAGTTTAAAATATAAATTCAAGCTGAATTTATTATTCCAATTTCCAAATTGGGGTTAATCTTGTTCCGAATTGGGGAACTTTCAAGCTTGTTGCAATTTAGTGAATGCGCCAAGGATCATTGAAATTCTAGAATTATTGTTACCTTTTCTATGAACTCTAAACGTAATTGAAACTTACAGGATATACCAAGTTTTAGTTGCGTTAATAATCCTTTTGTAGAACCGTAGCAAAATCCAATTTGCATTTCCTGAACTTCAGGCTTGAAATTCAGTCAGTTAGATCTTGGTGTACGATAGTCATTTTGCAATTAATCATTTTTGAATTTTGAATTGAACGTCTTGTCTCACTTTTCTTATGTTTAATTTTATTTGTTTAAGAATAATCACAAAATCTCTAAAATCCAAGGGAATTACGTATATCGCTATTTCCTTGAATTTGAGCAATAAAATTTATATCTTAAATAATAGTATACTACGCACACGATTGTAATTTTCGTCTAGTTGTAGTGGCGTATTTGGGATTGGGACTTAATTACAAGTTTCAGAAGAATATAAAAAGTACTCTGTCACGCAGTAAAAAAATATAATTGACAATGTGCTATTTAATGTGTCATTTCAGAGGTCTAGATAGCTCTTCTTGTACACAGTGTATTTCTTTGCTGAAGCGTTTAGCACAGGAAGGTCGAACAGTGATTTGTACTATTCATCAGCCTAGTGCTCTACTCTTTGAGATGTTTGATGATCTCTATACAGTTTCGCAGGGATATTGCATATACAGAGGACCTGTAAAGGAATTAGTTCCTTTTCTCACAGATATCGGACTTCAGTGTCCGAATTACCACAATCCGGCGGATTTTCGTGAGTTTTCCCGAAAACTTTTTCAATAGACAAGTAGATGACCTTTTGATCCATTATCTTTGAATATTCTTTTTGTAGTTATTGAAATTGCAAGTGGAGAATATGGCACAGATATGTCAAAGATGTCCATGATCGCCTCAAGTCGCAAGTGCGAAGATGTCAATGTAAAACACGCTGTGATACCTTCAGGTGAGTTAAATGAACAGTATTTTAATTGAGTGAACGTCATTAAAGACCTCTATCACCATTGAAACGGATTTATTGTATATTCTCCGTATAATTGAGTTTTTCTTTTCACCAGAGAAAAATATTTATTTTAATCAGAATATGAAGGTTCTATTTGTGTATTATTATGAGCATTTTGAGTTTTTAATACTGAGATACTTTAATAAACAACTTTGCCGGTAAACAATAGGGAAAATTACTTTCATAAATCCACGCACGAACTCTTAAGAATTCAATCTACTTAGTATTCATGACCTCATACGGATAGAGTTTGAAAGTGACTAAACAGATATGTAAATGATATTTGCAGAATATTTTGGAAGAGCAACAGCTCAGCTGTCTCAATAAGCGCTAAAGTACGTAGAGTTATTACCTCAATACACATTAATTACTTAGTCATTTCAGAAATATTTTTTTTTCTTATTTAACTTCATGATTGTCATATAAATCTTTCGGTACTTATTTTTTTCAATAAACACTTGACATTTTTGCTGAAATGATTTTGAAATATGCTTCGGAGGTTTCAATGTTTTGATCTTGTATTCTTGAAATAAAGAGATGGAGCAAAAAGAAGGTTGACAGTTCCCAAACGTTATTGCAACATAGTGCGTGCAATGGTTTTGCAATTTATACAATTAAATACTTATACGGTCAAATCAAGAAGTAGCTCATTCAGAGTAATCCATGGCAATTGTCTGCAAAAAAAAATGTTTCAAAAAATTCGCGTAATGGTAAGAAAATTTGAAAAAAATCCGAAATTATCGAAACATCCAAAAAAAAAGAAAAACAAATTCGAAAACCTTTCTTGGATGTTGCGAAATCTGTTACTGACTATCCCTAGAAAAATTGTTAATATCTACAAATTTTATAAAGCAAGGGAAGCTACAAAAATTAAGCTCTAGCCAGGCTAGAAGAAATCTGGAAAAAAACAAAAATATAGACCTCTATACTGAGATCAAAAAAAAAAGATCAAGAGATTTTCAGAAGTGACGTTTCGTTAATGTCCAGCGCACAATAACTTTTGTTTGTAAACATGTTTTCAAAATTTCCCATGAGACTGAGCGAGATGACTAGATCTAGATCTCACTCACTCTCATTGAAATGTCAAAAACATGTTTACAAAACAAAAGGTATTGTGCGTTGGGCATAAGTGTGGAACATTTTCAAATGGTTTTTAGCTAAGACAAGTTAAGTCCTGCAAATGCATCGCGTCAGAATTATGAAATCTTGATCTTGGAAATATTTGACAGCTTAAAATTTTGATCAGAATTAAGGCCTACTTTCGTGAAGCTCAAAAAACTGAACGATTGCAAACTTTTAAAGGTTTCGTAAGATCGGTGAAAACTGAGAAAGTTTATGTGAAGCTCAAAAATCTTAACATAATATCATTAGAGGTTTATGACAAAAAAAAACTTTGACAAATTCAAAAAAAATTTCCCGAGATAAATAATTAAGAGTATCACCAAAAAACAATTTTTCTTAATATACTCTTTTAAAATCCTCTAAGTAAGACGCTATAGATCCAAAATTCTAAAATAATTCTTGAAAAAATAATCAGCTATGTGAAACTGTCCCACCATTACCTGATCCTTAAATTCTTCACTAAACTAAAAACATTCAAGAAATTTCATGAGAATACTCTATAAAGTTTTGCAAAACCACAGAAACCAGAAACGATTGACATAATGGCAATGAATGACCTCTTAAGCTAAAAGCCTCAATTGTAATATCTAACCGCATAGAATTACAACATAATTGAGAATGAAACTATTATATTATGCAATTGCAGAGAATGAACTTGGAGATACAGGGTTATGTATGGACTTTATTCCTCCTCCTGAAAGTGGTGGAGTTATTCTATCAGAAGTGGAAAGGACAAAGAATCTGAAGGACGGTTCAAGGAGGAGGAAATCTCTACAAGGGGCATCTATATTAATGCAATTTTTCCTACTATTCTGGAGAAATTTAATTTGTCACAAGCGTCACCATGTAAGTAAATTTATATTTAAACTATAAGAGCACTTAATAAAGTATCGAACCAGTATGCTTCTCGATCTTCTTGCGCAGAGATTACGTACAATCCCACGCACAAAATTAAAATGTAATATGAATGTCAAGAGAAAAACAATGGAAATTATCAATAGGGAACTTTTAAGGAATTTATCTGCATTAAAATGCAAGTATTAAATATGCAACTACTAATAAAGTGATGGGAAAAAGTTGGGAATTTTTTTTTCGCGTAAGCCGTAAGCATTCCTAAGCTATTCTCTTGTTATAAATCTTATTTGATGAATAATGATGATATTAAAACGATGCATTTTACAGGTAACTGGCAAACGTGCAGAAAATCAGTCATTTGCCCATCATATGTGTTTACATTACATTTCATATCTTGTAATCTAATGCATATTCAAGACTATAAAAAAGAACATAATATTGGGTTGAACCTTTTGAACTGTGTGTTATAAACTAGTCCCCGGCGAATGGCCTTCAAAGTTGAAGCCAATTTCTTACTTTCACATACAAATGCGTATGGGAATTTTTCTGCACTCGTGATTGTTATGCTAAATATTTAAAAAGTGAGAAGTTTTTCCGTATTATAAGATACCTTTCCGTATGGAGGGATAAATATACTAAATTTTTGTTTAAATAAATTTTTTCCATGGAGCACTGTGAACTGAGTCCGAGATCAATTTAGGAATTGGCTTCAAATAGCTCCATATAAAAAAAGCCAACTTGCCAGGCTCTTGGTTATAAATATAAGAACCTGACAGTAAATTTATAATTTTACGCATGGAAACAAAAAAGAACTCTTTTGAAATCGAAATAGATCAATATTTTCATTTTATTTATTTTATAATTTGTATCTTAAAAAAAAAAACATTTATACATATTATATTATTCAGTGGAGAAGGCAAATACGAAAACTTTGTTAGATTCTTGAAGGAAACTGTGTGCCGCCAAAGGTTTCTCCTAGTTAATCTAGTCAATACATTTTTACAATAGTAAAAAAATCAATTTTAATTTATATTAAAATTGTTTAAGCCATAAAATTGATCTGTTTAACTATTGTAAAAATGCATTACCTAGATTTTCTAAATACGTAAGGTTCTGAACACACGACTTAAATCAAGAGACGTCTTAACGTAATTATAACCAAAATAATGATTAGACTAAATTTCCATCTGTTATCCAATAACTAAGACGTTTCTCATCTTAAGCCGATCTTCTTGATCTTCTTGATCTCCTTGATTAAGCTGAGACACGGCTTAATCAAGAAACTGATGGAAATTTAATCTAATCATTATTTTGATTATAATTACGTTAAGCCATTTCTCGGCTGAAGTCGTAAGTGTGTCCTGGACGTAAGGTTCTAATTGCAAATTTTAATAGAGACAAGATGCATTCCACATTCTAACAGAAACATTTTTTTATTTATTTTTCCTAAAATAATTTTCTAAAACCAATAACAATGAAGGAAAATTAATATTTTTTTCAGAAATGAATAATAGTACTATTTAAGATAAATAAAAAAAAATAAATTTGGTATACTAGAAATCAAGCATGATCGGCAAAAATAAATAATTTTAATAAAATTTTAAAATAATTAAAAAAATATATTATTATTATTAATTTTGTCACAATTTACGTAAGATAATTTTATTGACTTTAAAAGTTTCTAATTAAGTTACTGGTAAAATTTCATGTTTGGGTAATCAAATTCCAAATTCGAATTTACAGGTTTTAAAAATTAAAAAAGTAACTTACAACAAATTAAAAAAAATGTTTATGACTTTAAGAACATTGTTTAAGTAGAACACTACAATCAATACATGTCAAGTAAGCATGTAGCCAACATTAAATTATAGAATTAAGAATATAATAACTAAGAATATTAATATTAAAAAATTAAAATCTAATCTTAAATTTAAAATCCGAAATATTTTAGTGAATATGTTCTTGTTTTCAACCACATTTATTTCTCAACATGAAACAGATCATTTTAAAAAATCATGTTTTCGAAAACATATTGCTAATGAAGATTTCCGAGAATTCTTGTATGAGTTTATCCGCTGAAATTATGGTAATATTCATATTTTTTATGATAATATTCAGTTGGATGTTTTTATTATGAATGGGAGATTTTGGAATAAAGTAACCCTTGTTTTAAAGTGATCTTCGAGATTAATTTTGACTATTTTCTTATTAAAAAGAATTAAATGAAATAAACTAGAGGAGAATGAAATGCAAGTAAAGGAAGGTTCTCAGGTTTCGCACATACACTGCCTTCGAAGACTTGATATTTTTCCCATTTTTGTTTAATGAATCTGACCTAATTTTTTCACAAAAATGCGTGAATTAAGGCTGGAAATTATTGTATGCCATAGATAGGCCAGAATCACTTAAGGAACGTGGGAAAGCTTGAAAACCTTCCGGTTCTATTGATCATTCTTACTCAAAATCCGTTTCTTAAAACAGAAGCGAATGAGTATCAGATTAGATTTTTTTATTGCTGATTTTATGTTTTATTAGGGAGCGAAACAGTATAATTTTCATAATTTTGCTTTTGTAAATATCTTTTTGAAAGAGCATTATGAATAATCAAGATGTCTAGAACTAGATTTCTCAAACTTTTACGGAAGTGTTAATCGCTTGTTTTGTGTCTTCTTCATAAATTTAATACTGCGTTAGTTAATAATTTGAAATTCAAATATACTACGTTATTTCTGTATACAAACATAATTATGTACATTTTGCATATTTTGTTTATTTTAGTAATTTATACTTTGAAAAGAAAAAAAAAATTATCTTTCCTCTTTGCAGTACATCTTGGTATGTCGCATCCTGGCTCATACAATAATAGGAGCGATATTTGGATACTTGTACACGGGTGTTGGTCCCTTGGCTACAACAGTCTTCGGGAATTATGTTTATATCTATGGATCAATGCTTCTCGTAGTCTACACGGGAAAAATGTCTGTGATGATGTCATGTGAGTTCATTACCAAAACCCCATGCACTTTATGTAAATTTAATCAATAACAAACATCAAACTGCGTTGTCTTCTTCTGTTATGTATTCTCCAAAAATACGTGCTGAATTTAATTTAATGGAAGTGAATTTTTTACAAATCATTTAAGGTCAGCAGACTATTAAATTATACTCTTGATTTCATAAGATGTTGCAAAAAAAGAAGAAATAACACAAATAACGTGTTCCAACGTGCCAATGATTTCGCGGTCAGGTTCGACAATTGAACACGAATATTAATGTAAAGCATAACAGAATAGTATTGTATATTACATAAAATCATTGTACCTAATAATAAATACATTATAGGTTAGACAATTTTATTTTAGTGACACATTCTTTAAAAAAAAGTTTTTAAATGGTATTTTGTTTTTATTACTTCCAGTTCCAGTTGAAATGGAAATGCTTAAAAGGGAACATTTCAATAGATGGTACAAATTAGGGCCTTACTTCTTCTCTATTATTCTGTTTGAGATACCATTTCAAGTAAGTTAATAATTTTTTTAAATTAAGTTCAACCCTTTGAGCTTCAGAGAATATTTTTTTCAGATGATCTGCGCTAGCTCCTACTTGGGGATTAGCTACTGGTTGACAGGGAATTTTAATGACGATTGGAGATTCTTCTATTTTATGGTTTTAGCTTTACTAGCTACGCTAAGTGCACAGAGTTGGGGATTTTTCTTCGGTGCTACTCTACCAGTAAAGGTATTCATTAAACACCTAAAGAATATAATGGAGCTATTACATTTAAAAATAATGACAAAAAATATAAAATTTTCTGTTAATGTTTAATATTTGGAAAGAATATTCCTCAAAGATTTATAAATTCTAACCGAACTCATTTTGTCAACATTCGAAACGATGTTGACAAAATAAAGTAAAATTGTTGGACTATAATTCAGACCGAATTTCTTATTATGTTTTCAATTCATCCTAATGGTTTGCTCCTCTGATAAAACGTCCTTACTAATTATAGTTTCCCCAAATGTGTGTCGGCTCAAAAAGTTTTTATCGTTGTCATATTTTCCTAATAATTCTTAAAAATACAAATAAATTTTTTCGAAAAACATTTATGTACAGTAATTGTATTTTCTTATACCAAGAAGTTTTTGCTGAAAAAAAACAGGAAATAAAAAAAAATATTCAAATTCATTTATCAATTCGATAAATTTAAAGATTTCTTTTGAATATATATAAATATTTATAATAAATATGAATAAAGCAGATGGCTGGAAATTTGCAACAAAACATCCTGGATACCTAGAAGTGAAAGGAGTATTCAAAAAGTATCATTTTCTCTATGGTACACCTGTAGTTCCAATCGTCCTTAAAGATTTAAAAAAAAAACACTTTCCAGTAATCTAATGAGATTATTTTATCAACAAAATTTTGAATTTTAAAAATATTTCTAGTAAACACTATGTTTTGTGTCGAAAATATCACAAGAAATAAACTTAGATTGAAAAATTATAAATTTTTTGAATATTAAGTTATTTTTAAAGAATATAAAATATTGAGATTATATTTTCTGAAATTTACCTTTTAAAATTTTAAGAATTCACGTGTTGTTGAAACCTAATTTTTTTAAGAGATTTTTTGAAAAAAAAAATAAACAAATAAACTTACATTCCAGTAGACGAGATTACTGAACGGTTTTCAAACTCAAGGTTTAGCTTAATTTCCAAAGATGCTAAAATCTTAAATAACCTATTTCATTGTTTTTCTTTTTAAAATCTAAAAAGTTATTTTTATTTAATTTAAGTCAAAATTTTCCAAACGAGTTAGCTAATAAAGAAATGGAGAAGTTAAGCCATGGAGCTAAGCTTTAGGCCAGAGGTCCGCATTAGAAGATGAGTTAAACTCGTACTTCAACGAAGAATTTTTGAAAACTATTACAGATTACATTGTAATCTATAATAAATTGTAAAACTAAGAACTGTAGGAATTGTGAAACTATGTAATCTGATCATCTTTTGATTATACGTTAAGCTGTCCCTCGGTTTAAGTCGTAAGTGTGTCTAGAGCGTTATACTCAAAACGTTCAATAGGACAGCTTTTATATTCTATACAAGTCCTGTGCCAAATCGGTTATAATCCTATAATGAATTCTATAAATATTAATTATTATAACTTTATTTATTTATTCATTTATTTATTGTTTGTAATAGCTCCATAAGTTAACAAATTTTTATTCAAATATTTTTCTTTTCTTTGTACGAAAGATTGCTGTATTTGCTGGTCCTATAGTAGCAGTTCTGTTCTCCGTTTTTGGCTTTTGCAACAGATACATTGACATCACACCGCTTTTCCGCTGGATGTGGCATATCTCCTACTACCGCGTAGGATTCCACGGACTCCTCAACACAGTCTATGGCATGAATAGGCGAGACTTAACTTGCCCAGACACAGCAATGTATTGCCATTTCAAGAAGTCCAATGTATTCCTAACTGAAATGATGATTAATGACATCAGCATGGAAAGTGGCATCTTTATGATGTCATTAGTTATCATTGTAATGCACCTGCTAACTATAACAGTGCTCTGGGTGAAACTCAATAAAAGATAGCCAATCCCTACAAAGGATTTCAAAAGCTCTTAAAATGATCAGAAAAGATCATGAACTAAAAATGTATTTCGTCCGAATTGTATTTTTTTACTTGACATTTGAACATCACAATTAATTAGAATTAAAAAGGTTATTGTTTTCTAATTGATTGCAGGGGCACTTACTTTCTACTTGATTTATTTTTTGTATTAGATGTAAGAATTCTTCTGTGGTGTTCCTTGATATATTGCCGAATAAATTGCAATAATTTGTATATTGTACGTGGACTCATATTTTTTGTAATTTATGACAATAGAAAGGATTTACACTAAAACCAATTGATTTTTTTCGATGCTGTTTATTGGATAACATTTTGGTATTTTTTATGTTAAACTTTGAATATGTTTAAATGAGGAGTTCAAAGTATTTAAAGTTTTCACAAAAAAATGTATTAATAATAATTTTTAATTACCAACATTCATATTTTTTTTACATCCGAATTTAAATTTTTAGTGTCGGATTTTGTATACTCAAAAGATAGGGGAAATTACTCTTCCTTCGAATGTTCATGCCTTCGAATTATGTGAATTTTCTTTTGGTTTTCCCTAGAGACTTACACATTTTTATTAAATATTAGTTAATTTATTATCAATTATTGATAATTATGTGATAATTATGTGCAAGTCTTTTGGGAAAAGTAAAATAAATTCACATTATTCGAAGGCATGAACGTTCGAAGGGAGAGTACTTTCCCCTATCATTTTTCTTTTACTTAAAGAAATATTTAAAAAAATAAAATTTAGGATCTCTAGGAAAAAGAACAATATTAATAGCTTTTGTTTTTAATTTCTCTTTATCTTTTTTTTTAAATTTTATCCTGTAATACCTTCTAAATTTTTATTCAGACTAATTCACAGATTATGAAAAATATTCTAGATATTTTATAAGACAAGGCTTTCAGAATTCTCACACACTCAGACTTCGAACCCTTCTTTAATGAATCTGACTTATCTATGGCATGTTTTAATAGCTAGTATTTTCACACATTTTCTGGAAAAAATTGGTCAAATTCATTAAAGGAATATGGGAAACATATGAAATGTTCGAAGCCATAGTGAGTTCGAAGCCTGAAACCTTTCCCTATTATTAGGAAAAAGGAAATATAAAAGTTGATTTTAAAATTTCCAAACTCATGTTACCCCTTATTAAAGAATCGTGAATATCGCCTACATCGCGGCTAGTTTATTGTACTCTTTATAAAATTCAGAATTTGAATTTAATCAAAAAAATCGTTGGCCACATTAAAAGATTAATTAGATACATCACTAGAATCATTAGTGATCCTTGCATGTTTTCGCACGTAGGATCTCGTACTGTCCGCACGGAATTTTGCGATAAGGATTATGAGATCTACGGCGAATGGTAAGATTAGTATGTTCGACTTTAGAAAATAACGACTCAATTCAATCGAGAAATTCCTGACTTCAAATGGTATTTCGAGCTTTAAACTGCCAGAATCTAAGATTCTCCGTTGTTTCAGGAAAGTACTAGAAATTAATTCCAGATTAGTAGATAATATGAGTATGGAAAGTTCTTACTTCCGTTGAAAAATTGCTTTTGCTATCCTCTAATCTACTAAACTTCATCTCGATAGCTCATACTGTTAATAATAGATAAATGTTGAGTCAATCCCACAATAATGCACGCGATGTCCAAAGATAAAATTAAAGACTATCTTATATGAGAACGATACATTATAGTTTTTTCAAACTGCAGAAAAGTAAATAAATAATTGCGATTTCTTGGAATATCACATGAATACACATAATTTTCTTTTATTTATTCTCTCTAATTTTCTTGGCATGTTTAAAAAAAACTTTTCAAAGTGCATTTATGATTTTTTTCCTATTCAATACTTAATATTTTTCCGAGCTCATTCCATTGTTTATTATTGCGCTATTAAACTGCAAAGTCAATCATGAAAAAAATTGCTACGGCTTGTTAACAAATGTTTCAAAAATGCAAAACATATTTACGCAATATCTTATTGATACTGATTTCAATTATCCTTAAGATTCATTATTTTTTAGTTCTTTTTGATAGGTTATTAAAATAATTTTGCAGTAATAATAAAACTAAATACTCAAAATACTGTGATGTCATTGTATTTTATTATATCTACAGGAGCATGATAACAAACAACGCCTAAACTAAAAAAAAAAAACATGGAAACTTTTACTCCTATATTACTTTAAAAAAATGATTCTAAAATACCTGTTTTTGATCATAAGACAATTATAACATTTCTGAAATTATATATGACCAGTGCTTATAAAAGAACAAGAACAGCATGATAAGCAATTTTTTCAAAGCCTTTTTTTTACAAACTACTTGCACTTTTTATTTGATCCGAAATATTTTACCACAACTTCCAAGAAACCTTATTTTGACTTTCGCTTTTTTCTTCACTTTTCATTTCAATGAAAAAATTAATTAACAGAGACTTAATTTTATTTAGCAACAGCGGAAATTTAGAGGTAGAGATAAATTACCAAAAATTAGATTATACTTTTTACCAGGGACAAAATTAGAAAATTTCAGTATGAATACTAAAGGTATTATGAGAGAATACTTTAAATTCTAATAGATAAATTTGCATTTGGAATCAAATTAGAACAAGGTTGAGCAGTTAATATTATTATTCGTATTCTTAAAATTCACAGTTATAGTTAAAAGTAGAAATTATTTGATTAAAAAATTGATAAGTTTTTGACTTTTAAACAAACTTTTAAATAATGCCTATAAATAGGTCATAAATAACATGAAATAAATTAACCGATTTTAGTTTTATAGTACAAATTTTCTTAAAATTATCAATATTCTAAGAATCAAAGATATAAGAAGGCTTAATAGAACTATTGTACAGGTCACATCAAGGACAGTATTTGCGTTTTATGCAAAAGTAATAATCTATCAATCAGCTCTATTATTTGCCTTTTAATTTTTAGAACTTTTATTAAATTTTAAATATTTCTTAGTATTTACTAGTACGAGCAACTTATGAAGTCTAAAAAGCTTTTGCTGCACGTTTTTCATGTTTTCAGTCACTCAAAAATTCATTTTCACTGCATGTATTAATGAAACGTTTATCTCTGTGTGTGGATTTCTTGTATATATACAAACATAATTCTTTGACATGAAACGTGTGATAAATGTGAATAAGCTTAAGGCATTATAGATTCTTAAAGTGCTCAGTATCGAAATTAGCATATGTATTCTTTTAAATAAAATTAAATAAATTTGAAGGTATTTCACTATTACACATTTTGAAAGTTAAATAAAAAATAAACAGAGCTATAAATATGATAAAATTACTATATAAGAGTTTAAGATTTTTCAAAAACACTTGACAATTTAAACAAGACTCAAGTTTTACTGATAGTTTTTTTCACAAGATTGTCTCATTTTTTTTAAAATTCTAATATTCTTTTAAACGAATGTCCCGGTGCATATAACCTTTACGAGGACAGTCCGGTTGCAAGCCAAATTCGATGATATTTTTATTTTAAAAATGTATTCGACATCAATAATTTAATTTTAATTTGATTTAAGAAATTAAAAAAAAAACTCATTTTCAAAAGTTTCTTGACAAAGCTATATTCGAGAAACCAAGTGAAAAAAATTATAAAAATAATAACTTTTTAAAATTTTTCTTTTTGCAAATGAGTTCCCTGTAATCCATAGGCGTTATTTATGTATTTCAGAAAAGGATCATTCATTTTAAGACATATCAAAATAATTGTTTTCCACAAATTGACCATTTTTTATCGGTCAAAAGTTTCTTGACACATTTCTAAAACTTACTCAAAATTGTCAAATATGTGCAACTAACTTCTTTTAAATCAGCTATATTTTGAAATTGTGCCATTTGAGATATAAATGGTGCATTTGCACATTTCTAAAATTTGTTATGGTCAATTTATTCATATAAAAGTTATATGATAAATAATAAAATAATGATTTTTTTGCTATATATGGACTGATTTATAAATTAGTATCTGATAGTGGCAGCCCTTTTCATTCTGGGGAATTCACTAAATTTTGTTCTGCGAATAGAATTTTGCTTACCATCATTGTCAGTAATATGACACTCAAATAACCGTCACAAGACACGGTTTTTGGAACCCAGAGTACGTTAAGCAGACAACGGTAGTCTTTCACTCAGATGTTATTTGGTTAAGAAGTTGTAAGTAAAACTTTGCCTAGATTTGAGCCCGATCTATGAACACAAAATCAGTTGACTACTGAATGGATTATTAGGAATCCCGCCTAATAATAACACGATCACTTGATCTGCCACTAGCACATTTGCCTCCACTTATGTACAAAGGCGATATGAGATTGTGGTGTTGGATACTTTTTAATGGAGTTGTGTTTGTTCCACCAGAAAGAACACATCGCTCTTAACTTAATAGTACGCTTTATTCAGTACATTTGAGACTACGCACCGTGCAAGTTGGTCTTCGGGTGGAAAGTGATTTTTTTTATTTCTTTGCCACACAAAGCCTTGTACCACATTTCTTTGCCAATGTAGCAGAAAAGACAGTGAAAATATTTTAGTCATTCCTAAGTAATATTTTAATGTGATCTGATTACGATTAGGCCAAGTTTAAGTGTGTAATATTTTTGCAAGGTGCATCAGGTGAATGAAGAATGCCATTTATCATTTTAAATTCTTCAGTAAATTTTCTAAGATAGCTAAAGACGAAGCATATAAGACAATAATTTAAAATCTTAGTACTATGTCCGATACTGTGGAAGAGGTTTTACTTTTTCATTAAAACTGTGATTAGATAAAACGAAAAAATGTTGCCGTCACACTCAGGCTCGGTCAGTGATGTGATGTTAACGACTGTAACTGAAGAAGCAGCAATGATGGATAATTCTGGGCAATCAGATGTTTCCAAGAAAGACCTGCAGGAGGAATGTTCGTCACCTGTTAGGAAAAAGAGCTTAGCAGACAGAAGACCAGTTGGTCTACGACTTCAACCACTATCACCATCGCCAAGTGATTCTGAATGCCTCACAGATTCAACCACGAAGAGAGACGTTAAACCATTAGATTTGGGATTTAGAAACATGAAACACACCGTCAAAACAGGATTAGTTAAGCGAGGTTTGTCAATCAGAAATTCATGAAAAACTTATGCTTTGCTTATTTAAAGTCTCTCCAGCAGACTGCAAATATTTAACAAGTTTGAGTTTAAAAGATTGTAAAACGCATGCATTGAGATATCGCAAATGTCTTATCTTATTTCATGATTATAGGTCATGAGGGGACAATGAGTACATAAACTTCCATAATAACATTTTTGTGGAGGGTTAAGCTATATCAGTAATAAATTAATCGCACTCTTCAGGCCCATCCGGCTCAAAATTTATACATTTTTTCCTCATTGAAAATTTTAACATTTGCTCTCAATCAAAAGGGTCAATTACGACATGAATTCCACTTTAAAAAACCTCTTTTTTCATAGAAACAATATCACTTCCCAAGAAATAATTTATCGCCAAATTATTACGCAGATATCACTATGAAGAAAGGCATTACAGAACTACTTTTGTTGGATTACTAAAATTAAAACAATGAAGAACAAACAAAAATGTGAATAGAAAGTTCTTTAAAAATCTGTAATAATTTTAAAATAGTTGTTGTAAATAATTCTCAAAATATTCATTTATTTTTTTGCTGAATATTTTCTCAATAATATACGTGAAATTTCGGAATAATTTATGGAAATTAGTGATAAGCCTAGATCAGGTTATTAGGTGAGATTCTTAAAAAAAATAATTAAACAAAAAAAAATGAAAACAATAGGATTTTAACTTATTTTAAGGCCGTTAAAATCTTTATTGCATTTAAAAGATCTTTTATTGAGTCTCATGGGCTTTCCAAAAAGCTTAAACCGGGATTAAAAGTAAATTTATGGCGATTTTTATTTAAAAACATCGAATAAAATCTGATTTTTAAAGTTTTGGGTTTGAAAGAACTTTGGAAGGGTTTTAATCAAATTTTCTCGAAGAAAGCTATTATGATCGTTTTAGAAGAGCTTTTAGGAAGTCTTTCCAGATCTCTATTTCTACTTAAAACAATCAAAATAGGATAAGCATTGTATTTTTGAAAGAAACTTTGCAGAAAATTTTTTGCGACTCGTAAAGAGTTTTTGTCATTCAATTTTTGATCAATTTTCCGGCAGTATCTTCAAGGGAAGAGGCCTCGTGCTCCTTCAACTAACTTATAGCTTATGAAATCCGTTAGGTTTATCAAAATTGGATTTAAATTAGATCTTGAAACACATAAAAGAACATTTTTCTTTATCGGAATTTCTGACAAGAAGAACTCATTCAAAAATGTTTTAAAGAATTTTAGGTGGAAATGTTCTGATCTTTTCAATTAATTTTAGATCATTAAAACGGTTGTGCAAATTAATTTATAATGAATTTCAAACAAAAAACTTGTAGAAATCTTCCCAAGGGAGCAACAAAGGAAAATTGGGAAAATTCAAGTTGCTTTTAATCCATTTTCCTTAAAATCAAAGAGAAATAAAAAACTTTAAAACTAGTTTAAAAAGTTAAAAGTAAGTTTAAAAAGTTAAAAAACTTTAACTTTTAAATAAGTTAATAAAGTTTTGGGAAAACTGTTGTCCTTTGTCTTCAAAAAAAAAAAAACGTTTCTTTAGGTGGCATCTTTTAATTTGGTCCTTCTTTTACTAAAATCCTGGAGGTACGCCCCTGTTATGCAGAATTTTTAATCAAATTTCCGATCCGGATAAACTGACAAAACAATTGATACATGCCTGAAATATAGAACATAATGTTCCTTATAATTTTGCCAAAGAACTTAGTCTTATTCATCTTATCATTTACTCTGGAGTCAACGTTGGCCTAGCATTGGTCTTACGCAGTTCAAGTGCTCTATAAAATTGTAGATCCAGAAAATTTTGAGGCATTATAATTTAAGTCAGAATGGGAAATATTAAAAACTGACACTAAGTAAGGGGCACCTTTGAATATGGAGCAGCTTTAAAAATGGTATTTTCACCTATTTTTAAATAAAAAGCTTTATCAAGGTATAATTTAGGGCACAAACAGATTGAGAAGCAAAATGACATTATAATATGGCTCAGTTCCATTTAAACATAGGAAAAAATCCAAATTTCAAAGCTGCCCCACATCCAAAGGTGTCCCACTGTCCCACTTCTTCCTATATTTAATCTAAAACGTTAAGCTTTCCTTATCTCCGAGTTGAAGAAATTGTCTGAAAATAAAGTAATAAGTAACTTAATAATTACAGAAAAGCTTTGCAGAATTTTGTCATATTTTCTTAAGGCTTTTATAACGCTTTATTTCATTTTCAGCTAAATGGCATGATCTTAAATAAAATTATTCTATAAGGCTGCCTTTGTAGTTCTTGGACGCCGTGTATTAACTTGTAATGTTATCAAGTAGAGGCAAATATGTCTTTGCTTTGTTGATGAATAAATTAATCTGTCTAGAATTAAAACTAAAAATTAACTAACGATTATGCTTAGCTGACGAGAAAAGACAAGCAGTTTTTAATTAGTATGCGAAAAATCTGATAAAATGTAAAGGTCGTTTAGAGTTTTTTCACCTCATTCTATTTTCTCCCACGAATACGATCAAACTTGAGTCTCGAATATATTTTCTTTGCACATTTGTATAATATTTCTCTTAATATATTAAATAGCCAATGTGGCCTATACAGACACATGAGTTGCACAGAACATCTGTCCCTAGACTCTGTATGCGTAAATTCTTATTTGGATCCATAACACTGAAATACATAATACAGCATGAACCATGTTTAAGTGAAAAGTAAATGAGGAATCTGTCTCCAATCTCTACATACTTTCAAGTTTACCCTATATACTTACAAAATTGTCAGCTGAAAATTTCTTTGTCATTCTCAATCTTCAGCAAACACAAAAGAGTATCAACAGGTTTGTCTTGAGAGTGAAAAAATCAAATGTTAGACTTCAGGAAGAAGATTATTGATATAGAAAAAGAATTACTCTGTTGAGAAAAAAATTCAAGGATACCAACTTTTTACAGTATGCATCAACTTACTCGATTTTACAACGCTTAAATTTCAAATAACCTCTAGATAAACTTAAGACAATGAGAGAAAAAGCATGATTTTTTTTTTAGAAAAAAGCACTAAAATGGAACCAAGTGTTCTAGACTTTACGAAATGCTTGAATTAGAGACATTATTGTAGTGTCTTCAAAGACGATTTGCAGTATCTTTTGCATTAATAAAGATTATTTATAACCGACCTACCCAGTTTATTGATAACAATGAAAGAATTGTGTGTTAATTGCGGCTGCCGCCGACTTTATGATCGAGCCTATCTGGTATCCTAAAAAAATGGCAGAAAATTCGATTTTCAGTCCATCTAATAATACAATCTGTGTTTCTCGTCAACTTACGGCGCGACGCAACTTTATTTTCGTACTTTATAAAATAATATTTAAAATTTTATATTTTAGGAATTTGGAATTTACATAAGAAGTCTTTTAAATTCAAAAACTAATAGACGAGATCTGTAAAGCAACATCGCGTTACTAAACCAGAGAAACCGCAAAGGAATTTGAATTTGATATATTAGCTTTGTTGTATTAAACGTATATTATTGGCGATGGCAGCTAAAATCCCGAAAAGGTCCGAATCCCGAAAACCAACGTATGAAAAGCCAAAATTCCGAAATTATAAATCCCGAGATCCCAAAGCGAAAATCTCGAAAAGACTGAAGTCCCGAAAAGGCCCAAATCCCGAAATTCAAAATCCCAGAAGAGGCCTAAATCTCGAAAGCCAAAATTCCGAAAGCTAAAATCCTGAAAGCGAAAATTCCGAAAAGGCTCATATACCGAAAGGGCCCAAATCCCGAAAGCTAAAATTCCGAAGGCCAAAATCTTGAAAAATAAAATCTTGTAATTCAAAATCCCAAGAGAGTCACAATCCCGAAAGATAATATTTTGAAAGGGCTAAAATTCTGAAAGCCAAAATATTGAATGGGCCCAAACTCCCAAATAGGTCAAAATCTCGAAAAACCAAGATCCTAAAAGCCAAAATCCCGAAAGCTAAAATTCCGGGAGCCAAAATTCCGAAGAAAAGGCCACAGGACAACTTTCCTTTGCATCCAGAAAGCGCGGGTGCAATTTTAGGACTGTTAAAGGTTTAATAGTCTTACCCATTCGAGATTTTGACCCTTTTTGGGATTTTAATGTTCTGGATTTTGGATTACACAATTTTGTCTGAGGTCCATTATCAAAATGTCTGGATATTCTTCGAAACATGTCCAAACTTAAAAAAAATAGTAAAATAATATCCAATCTATAACATTTCAGTTGGGAAATAAACCCTTTAGAGCGATTTTTACTTTAAAAGACCAGTATGGCAAACTGTATGGTCAAGGAAAGGCATGGACGAAACGCTAACCTCATTATCTCCTAAAGTATGTTCGAAAGTTAGGAAAATCGTTGTGAGGGTTGCAGGGAACAATCAAAACTAATGTTAATGATCCGAAGATGAATATAAATTATGCCCTTCTAAGACTCCAAGTCGTTATTATCAGTCGTTTCGAATTTCGCTCTTTCTTTTCTTTTCGAATTGAGGATACTTCTTCCGTGGTCTCTTTATGAAACTTCAATATGGCCAGCGAAAGTACTTGACCAGATGAATCTGGAATGTTATCAGTTAAACGATTTTTAAAGTATTGAACGCTGTTCAAGTGGCTTGTCGTTTGAACCAGGCATCTCTGTCAACTTGCTATCTATAACCGTTTGGACTCTATAGGAAATGGGTTTCATTTAGGGTTCAGTGCCTAAGATCTTTTGTATTGGAAAACTTTAGGATTATAACAATATATTAGCTCTTCCTCTGAACTTCGAGCAATACAAATCACAAAAAAAAGTAAAAAAGCTCAAATAGATTCACTAAAGCAATTACAATTCTTAACGTCCAAATCAAGAGATGACCGTGGAGAAATTACAATGAACAAAACGTGATATCTTGTCGGATTTTAAGAAGTAAATAAAGAAACGTACTCATATGAATAGGTCCTCTTATCAAGCTTATCGGCCAGTACTTTACAAAGCCTATCGCTGGATGTCTATTGTGAGTGCACACCTGTTATATTCAGGAAAACCATCTAAGAAGACTGTACATTAATCAGTTTAAGAACAAAAAGATATACAATTTTAGAATAAGACTTTCTGATATTCACAATTGCCCTTTCATTCTCATTCTGAGTTTATTCGAGAAAGCATGGTTTTTTTTTCCAAATACCACAAAATCATTATCAGAGATATATATAGAGAGAAAAAAAAGCTCTGAAGTACTGAGTACATACATAGCCTTTGTCAGTAATTCTCTTGGTGAGCGTCTCTTATCTCCGAGAAACTTTTGCCATTACAATTTTCAAGTACATCCAAACTAAAAGTTACTGATAGTTAGAAACAGATAGTAACTTCTTAAATTAGATGTGGTGTCTCTTATCTGTAGAAGTTGGCAAAATCTTACAAAATGCAAAAGCATATTTTAAAGAGAAAATTATTAAAATTATACACTCAATTTGCGTGCTGTGTATAATAAGGCATATAATTACTGAGTGCACGAAATTGTCCATTTAAAAGCACCAATGTTGATCATTTAAAAGCAAAAATGCTACTTCATGTCTCAATTAAAGAAATACTAGTTAGGAATATACATATTTTAATGTTTCATATTTGTCTCTCAATTTTTTTCTTCAACAGAAGATAAAGTCATACTCGACGATATAAATGGGGATTTTAGAGCCGGGGAATTAACAGCAATTATGGGGCCATCGGGAGCAGGCAAAAGTACTTTAATGGATATCTTGGCTGGTTACACGTAAGTACTATCGCTGTATTATTCAGTGCTTATGGGGCTTTATGTTTTGTTTTTTTTTTTAATACAATGTACAGGTCACCTTAGAAAATATACCTGACTAAAAAATAGTTCATTTATTTTTTTTTTAAATGCAATGAATAAACTGTTGTGACATTGAACGTCATTAAGATTAAATTTAACCTTGATTAATTGCAAGAAACTCTAAATATTTTATTTATATTTTATATGGTAATATATTTTAAATACTGTCTTATTCAGTTGGACAATAAAATGAGACTTTTTAAATAAAAACCACAACCTTTTAGAGTTTTCTGTAAATTAATTAGGGGAACCCGGCCAGAATTAGCCAGCAAATGAAATTTTTCTTTGTCTTAAATTAATAAATATTTCAATGAATAGGGAGGGAAAAACTGCAACATCCCAACTTAAAATTCTATTCCTGACTAATTCTGCCTCGATCTCCCCTACATTTATTTACCACAAAGCTTTAGAAATACTCGTAGTTTGAGTTAAAATTAAATTTGTTGTATTTTTTGCGGCCACCGCCATCTTAACGATGATGCAATAGAATATACTGAGAATATTTTAGTTCTCAAAGTGTTTCTTAACTGTTCTCAATTCACGTTAAATTGTGAGTGCCTTACCTTTTGTTACAATTGCTGAAAGATCTTTTTAAGGTTCTACGACTTAGTTGTTTTTAAAGTTACTTCTATGATATCCGGATTCCAAGTCGTGTTCACAGAGACTGCTCCACTATCTTATCGTCTACATCCCTTATGCATATTTGGATTCAAGACACAAGAAACTACACCAAGAAGCATGTTTCTGGGACCATTTTGCTTGATTATTTTATGTCCGAAATCACAAACTATTTGTATTTTTCCAAATTTTCTTCAGAATTTTCACATTCTTTTTACCACTTAATTTTCAACAAGGGGAAGGATTTTAAATATTTTCTGGTCCGTATTGGGCCTTTTCGTTTTAGTTTTATAGATTTTCACGGAAGAAAACATAAATAGTTAATTTATGCACCGCATGACCTGTTTGATAACTAATTTTTTGTGCATACTCCGCATACTCGATTCAAGAGAAATTGAGAACAATTAAAATTTCTTAGCATGCAAATTAAAGTTAAATGGTCTGCTAAAATATATTTTTACAGAATATTTTTATAATTAATCCTGTAAGGACGAGGCACATTTCACTGTCGGAAAATAATTTTCTCTGTGGGACACCGGTGTTCCAATCGTCCTTAAAGAATTAAATACGTTTGTAGTTAATTGAATTTACCTGAATTGCTGGATTTATTCAAAAGTTAATAAATAATTTGAGAATATTTTAATGCATGCTAATGTTAAAAGTCATGAAACCAAATTTCTCATAATTATCACGACTGTTCCCATTTTCGCCGAAATTATTCTTGTTCTTAATTCATCATTAGAATTGCCCGTAACGTTAAAATTTAAAGAAGTAAAGTAATTAAGCTTTATCATTAATACGACCGTATCACATTAAGTAAAATTACATTCACTTTATTCACTTATAAAACGGTTTTATTACCAAAAACGGATTTTGTTCTGGAAATATATAATTTTTTTTTACTGATATTGTACTTTTTATATAACGTTTTAACGAAATATGTCATTTAGAGTGATACAGTAAATGTTTATTTTATTGTTTTTTTATGTATTTCTTATTAAGTATGTGAATTGCCCAAGTTTATTACTTTAAAAGCATTTATTTTCTTAATGCTATATAAAGAGAAGCTTAAAAATTTTTCATAAATATCTTGTGCCTTTATTTTTATTGTTATTAAAAAACAATCTCTGAAATATATTTTAGTAATAATGTGATCTTGAAACCAAATAGATTTAAATTATTAGTTAATTTTCTGCTTATTAAAAATATTAAAATAGAAACATATTATTTAAATAAAAACAATCTTCTGAATTATAATTTTAAGATAAAATGTTACGTTGCAACTTTCAGTAAATTTTATTTAATTTTATTTTTAACTTTAAACTAATGAAATGAACAATTACCTCCTATTCAAGTAATTATGTATTTCCTGTTTTATCTTCAGAGATTTAACACCTTTATTACGCTTAATCGTAATTATAGCAGCTTTTAATTAGGTATTTCTTTTCAAAATAATTTTTTTTTCTATTGTATTTCTTTTTGGTTTGAGTTAATTTTTATACCGCTCAAACGTACGCACGAATTTATGAACGTTATATAAAGAACTGAAAAAAAAAACAGAACGATATGACCCATAAAATTGAAACGTACAAAATACAAAACCGTAAAATCAAGGTTGAATGTTTTATATTGTTGCTAAAGAAAAAAAAATCAGGGGAAACTGGTGCAGTGGTAAATACATGATTGTTGTAAACACTGCGATATTTTTAATTAAATGTAGGATTTCAAAGAACGAGACTCATACGAATTTTAGGGTTACTTGTTCCCTTAGTAAATCGTACTGGCCAATTTCCTTTACGTATTTCCCTTTCGTAATTCAAGTAGGACAAAGTGATATGATTTCTTAGGTCTTTTTTTTTTTTTAAATATTTTATGTAATCTTATTTTCAAAATATTCAATATTAAATTAGCACCGTAGATGTAGGTGACTTTATACTCCGAGGCCACTATATGTATTCCTACTTTTTGTAAGCTTTTCTTTAATTCAAGCATTTAATATTGATATAAATGCCATGAGAGTACATGAGGATGGTCGAAAACCATCGTAAAGTGCTAGAATTAACGAAAATCTTACCAAAACCAAGGGTACAAAGTCACACTCGGAGTGAAAGTTAGACCTTTAGCACTAAATGCTTTATAGTTTTCACAGTTGTCACAAAAAAGTAAATTATTATATACGAGAAGGTTTATTAAATCCGGGACATTACTGTATCGTATTTAAGGATTATACCTGAATTCCGGTATTCCAAAAGTTAAAGCTAAAAAGTAAATCTTCCTGTTTAGTTTTGGCTTGAAATGCCTTAACATTCAGTAAAACAGCTGTGTTAACGTTTACGCCTGACGATGGCGTTGTATTATAGAGTTAGAAAGTATTGCCTGATGCAACTAGTTTAAAATAACGCCATCTAATTGTGAAAAAACAACTTATTTCAGTTCCTACTATTCCATGTCTTCAACATTGCTTTGATAATAATAAAGATGAACGAAGATTCTATGTATTTTTTTAACGTTAGGCGATATCTAAAATTTAAATGCGATTATTATGAGAGTTAAAATTGAATGTGTTTCATAATGTTACGTTTGAGGGTTAATTTTATACAGATTTAATCGCAATTTTTTGCAACTCAAAATTCGCTTCTTATGTCATTCACTCACAATGAGCTGAAAATGAATAACCTTATAGAATAAAGCACAGTAGTATTCATCATATTTGAGTGCAAGAGTACTTAGCGTACACGAGCACTTTATTCTCGATATGAGGCTTCCTTTCAACAAAGCAAAACTTTCAGTCATGTAAGCCTTAAGCAAACTATATCATTACAGAAGATTATCATGTAATTTGGTGACGCATGGAAATATGTAATTGATATTTGTAGTTCAGTGATAACGCAAAAATTTCATGATTACAACTTACATGTAATGACATTTTTGTTGAGCTAAACTATATAGTTTTACACAAAGCTGCTTAGCCTTTAATCGTTTATGAAGGACTTTGGCCATGGGTAGAATATTTCAAAGGTACTTGTCTCACTGCTAATCCTGCACTTAGCAGTTCAAAAATGAAGTGCATCTCCATGAACTCATGGCTTGGATCTCTTGAAATAATTTTAGTAAAAGAGCTTTTGTCTTTAAAATAAAGAACTAAATGCTTTTATTCATTGCATTTTCCGCGGGGGAATTTTTCTTCAAGAGGTGAAATTTGAAGCACAAGATAACATTTTTACAATGCTGTTTGAGTACGTGTGTACTGGAAGTGTGTGTCTATCAGAGTTCATTTAATGAGTCATGAATGGAGGTTCCATAAGAACAAGTATACTCATTCTTTGTTTTGCTTTTTTTTCTTCAGAACTACCAATGTTTATGGAAAAGTGACTGTGAATGGCAGAGAGAGGGATATTAGACGCTTTCGAAGACAAACGGCATACATAATGCAAGATCATAATCTTCAGCCTGTCCTCACAGTGTGGGAAGCAATGCATTTCTCAGCAAATCTCAAGATAGGAAGTGAATTGAGCAAAACCAAAAAATTAGTTAGAGTAATTGATCTCAGATTATCATCACTCTTGATAGCGATTATTCACACAAATTCTTCCTCAATTTTCAGATTAGACAAATATTGGAGGCAATAGCTCTGTACGAAGTCCGCAAAACAAGAACAGTGAAATTGTCAGGAGGTCAGAAGAAACGTTTAGCCATAGCCTTAGAACTTGTCAATAATCCACCAATTATGTTTTTCGATGAACCCACAAGGTTAGTGCATGTAATCCCGAAGTCTCGTCTTGAATTCTAATGCTTTCTCTCAATTTTGTTTTTAAAGTGGTCTCGATAGTTCAACATCGACTCAGTGTGTGTCCATTTTAAAGCAACTTGCACAGGAAGGACGTACCATCATTTGCACAATTCACCAGCCATCGGCTCTAGTCTTTCGGATGTTCGATCACCTGTACGCGATCGCTGAAGGGAAATGTATTTACACGGGCAGTGTGCAGAATGTTGTGCCCTTTTTGATGGAATTGGACCTCAAATGTCCCGAATTTCACAATCCGTCCGACTATTTGCTGGAAATATCAACTCATGATTATGGAATGCAGAATGATCGGCTAGTGGCGAAATCTCAGAATGGTATGTGCTGCACGTATCGAAGTTATAAGTCAAGGAATTCATCACAAATTGCAGCAATGACCAAAGTCGGTGAGTATTGTGCAGAATATTTTGTCTCTAGATCACTATGCACAAGTAGAATATCTCAATTATGTCTTCCTTATTTCTGGCACAAACGGTGCAAAGATCGAAACGGTATTAATATTAATATATGGTACGTAAAGTATGTATTGACCATGAAGATTTGTTCGTCATCCCAATGTAAAATGATTCTTTTAACACTAAACCTACCAAGACCGCTTGAGTCAACCGGTTTAAAAATATTTAAACAGTAACACGTAGCTATCAAACTTTATGAATTTCTTAAAATATTAATTTTGAAAAAAAAAATGAATTTTTGAACAGTTGATCTATTAGAGATAATAGATATTGGACGCTTTATGAAATATAAACATAAAAGTACTAGTATATATTGCATCTAGAAATATGTGTTATTTCTTAGATTTTTGTTCTTTGTAATTCAAGAAGCTTGTAATAACAGCTTAATATCAGAATTACAAAAATTGAAATATGTTATTTATTTATTTTATTATTATTGTCTGAAATTTTCAAAATTTTCTGACTTCTACGGCAGTAGAAATTTTTTTTAAGCATTTTAAAGTTTGGATAATTATTTATGATTTTGAAATAAATTTTTTTAAAGTAAACAAAAGCTGTCGATGAATGAATATCTTTTATTTATCTATCTAAAAAGATGGCTGTACTGTAAATATCTTGGAGAGCGAATAAATAAATAAATAATAAAATAGTATCAGACAATTCTAACAATGAACACCTTACACCGTTTATTAATAATACATATATTTTTTTAAATACATATTTTGTTTTTGTTTGGTTTTGGAGTAACACTATACTGAAACCAAGCATGTAGAGAATATATTGTACTCTTCCAGATATTATAAATTATTCACGGAAATACTGTCAAATAATAAATAAATGATTGATATCGGATATCTTTTGGAAGTTATATTAACAAACTTAATGTCGATGTACGAAATCATTGCAGCATATCATCACGGACTTTCTAATTTTAAGCTAGCTCTAGAGCAAGTTTATTTCTCAAATTCGGGCATAATTAATTTTGCATAAAGGGATTTCGTGGTGTAATTGATAAGAGGGGTAAGAATGTTTGGCTCTTGGGCAGTGTGATCCCTGGATCGACTGTCACAGCTGTGAGTTCGAGTTCCGCCCGGTGCAAATGATTGAAGTGTCTGAATGGACATTTCTCACAAAACATTATTGTAAACTGTAAAATTTGTAAACTGAGCATTGTGAAAAATAGCAGAAATAGCCCAATACATCAAAATAAATATAAATAAAATAATTTTTTATGAAACGTCTTTGAATGCTGGATTAATGCGAATCGGTTTCAACAGATTGTGAAGTTTTAATAAACCCCTACAATACTTAATTATAGAACAAAATTTAAATGAACTGTGGAACAGATTAAACAATTTTTTTAGTATTTTTAAATTTAAAGATTATCGTAATCATCTTTGAACTTTCCGACGACTTAATGTCTAGTTTTATATCTAGACCTTAGCTCCGTTATAGTGAACTTAATTAAATATTAGGTTAAAATATTTTCAAATCTTACTCTTTAAATTAAAAAACTCTACCGAAAAACATGGAACAGCCACTAAACTTTAAGATTAAAACTTTAAGTATAAAATTTGTCTAAAAAAATAAAGGCTCTAATATTAATTATTTCTATTTCAGAACAAATGATGTCAAATGGTTTGATAACACCAGTGCGAGCACCTAGCATAGGCCATTCATCGAAAGTGCCTCAAACTCCTGTGATGGAATTAATGCAATTGAAACCAAAGAAAGCAGGATTGAAGATTAGTCCCAGCAAATGCTGCAAACGCGACGATCGCTATCCTACAACGTTTTTACGGCAGTTCTACATTATCCTCTTGAGAACGTTTTTGATCTTGTGGCGGGATAGATCGCTGACAGCAATGAGAGTATGCATCCACCTGTTTGTTGCCCCAATCATTGGATTGCTGTACTTTGGAATCGGAAATGACGGATATCACACGTACAATAACTACAAATATGCATTCTTCTCCATAATGTTCCTCATGTACACCGCTTTCAGCTCCATCATTCTTGTTTGTAAGTTAAACTTGAAGCTTAAATTTTAATCTTAATTCTAAAGGATTAAATTTCTTACAGTTCCTCTGGAGCTACCAATTATCAAGAGGGAACATTTCAACAGATGGTACTCACTAAAGGCATACTACGTAGCAATGACCCTCGCAGACGTCCCTGTCCAAGTCGTCTGCGTATTTCTCTACACCTTGATAACGTACTTGATGACGGGCCAACCTTTGGAGATTCAACGATTTGCACTCTTTACATTCACCTGTTTAATAGTTTGCTTCGTTGCTCAAAGTATTGGTCTTCTTATTGGATCTCTTTTTAGTGTTAAGGTATGAGAATTGTGCTATTTATCGAAATGTTAAAAATAATTAAATTCGGTCATTATATAATATCTTAAAAATTCGAGATATAAAGAAGGTAATAAATAATAAATAATAATAATTATTATTTCTTTAGAAACTTTTTTATAATCTTTAGGTAAACCTTTATTTTTTCTAATTTTAATGATTTTTTTAAATCTAAATAAAATCTGAATTAAATCTAATTTAGATTTTAACGACTCCGGCACACCTTTTAGATCAGGAAAATTTCATAAAATCTAAATTCACATCCCTTTCTTTCTTGAAAGCTTTTAATATGTCTATCCTACTCTTTTGAATTCTTCTTCTTCTGTCGAACATCACATCAAATTAAATTTAGTTCAATCCAACTTTAAGACCGAAAGAGTAGGACAGACTTTTGCTATTCTTTTTACAATGAAGAGAACATGAATTTCGCCGGTTTCATGAAATAATACCGAGCTAATAGGTGTGCCAGAGGTTAAAGAAACTCATAGCGATCACCAATATTTAATTATTTAAAAAAGAGGGATTTAAAATCATTTTTAGGTAAAGAAGAGAAGGTTATTAAGAAACTTAATACGATATGCCTAATTCCTACTAAAGTTATAATAAAATAATGACTTTAATTTTATTGAATTTTAAATTTTTATTTAAATCCAATAAATTTTAAAATAAATTTCATTTAAATAAAGAAAATCACATTATGGCGTTCACTAATAATTGTTATTCTTTTACAGAATGGTGCAATATTCGGACCCTTTTTCATCTGTCCGTTCCTGATATTTTCGGGATTTTTTATCCACCTGACAGACGCCCACCCCATAATGCATTGGCTGTTCCACATATCCTTTCTCAAATACGCCCTGGAGGGAACATCCTTGGCACTTTTTGGATTCAACAGACCCAAAATGGAATGTGAAAAGATATTTTGCCAATTTGTTTTGCCGGAAAAATTCATGAAAACCGTTAACATGAACGAGGCAAATTATTGGTTTATTCTTGCAGCAATGGTGACAATATTTCTATTTTTTCGTGTTACTACATACTATGTGATGCTATATAGATTGAGAAATAAGAGTTAGGCTCAATTATTTTTTTTAAAATTTTTAAATGAAGGATTTTTTTTTGTTTACATTCCACCAAGGGAAAGTTCTTTTCGAAAATTTACATATCATTAAGTTCTAGAGTGCAATGTAGTAAATGGCTCAAAGTCACAATAAGGATCTTTTCCAATTGCCAGATAGACTAAGAAAAAAATGTTAAATTGAATATCTGACTGTTTTGAAGTTACAAATTGGCTTTAATATGTATGACAAGTCGTGGTATAAATGGTAAATATATATTTAGGTGAAAATACAAAGGTATTTTATTTTATGCATACTTCTAATTTTCTTTGATGACGAGGAATTCTTAAAATCAAGCAGATAAGTGAATACTTTTTCTTTTCATCATTTACAAGATTAGAGATATCAATACAACTTAGTCGAATAGGGATAGGTATGAGTTAACAAATAAAAGGAATACTAAAAAATGATACCGTCACTGCAAAATTCAGCTTGATTAATGTTAATTGGAATATAAATAAATAGATAAATTTATTCATCAACAATGTTTTAGATGTACAGTTTCGTTTTAATGAGATGCCGTGTAGTTTTCAACGTCCACAGCCGTCTTAGCGTTTGTGTCCAACCTCCAGAGCTAAACGATGAAAAAGCTCTTTCTCTGATTTTATATGCATTAAAAGGAATCGTATACCGTTGATTTGCTGCCTTTCAACATGAAGGTCTCTGCACATTAGAAGTGATATTATCAAAAATTATTTATTTCATACATCAATTTCCTTCTTTCCATCCATGTTTTAATGCATGGAGCACGGTACAGGGCCACTGTACTGAAGAGCTCTTCAGTACAGTACATACACAGAAGGAGTAACTTACGATAATTTCAAGGGAAAATTCAAGGAAAAGTCTCTTCAAAACTGCATTAGATTCCACTTGAAAGAACATCTCTAGAGAAATACTATTGCTTTTTTGAAAATTTTCCATGGAAATTCACTAAATACTATCGTAAGGAACTACAATTAACATTCATCTCACTTCTTTGCAGCAGTCAAACGACAAATATTCATTAAAAATGACTTCGAATTTTGTTTATTTCTTTCAAAAATCGTATCAAAAATGATTTTAATATATTTTGTTCACTTATTAATTATTATACAACATTTTTGGACAAGAATATCTCGGTGTTTGAAGAAATTGCCAACAGACTAGACGAATTTTCTTGAAAAAATAATTTTTTTTGTCAAAAAATTCTTACCAGTAGGCAAATATTTGCGAATTAGCCTTTTTGAACAGTTTGATCGTAAAGTGGCCGATTTTGATTTTAATGT
Source organism: Phlebotomus papatasi (assembly GCF_024763615.1). Classification (NCBI taxonomy): domain Eukaryota; kingdom Metazoa; phylum Arthropoda; class Insecta; order Diptera; family Psychodidae; genus Phlebotomus; species Phlebotomus papatasi. The sequence continues at coordinate 89,453,565 of NC_077224.1, read as the reverse complement.
ACTTGGTGTCAAAAAAGATGAAAAATGTCTGTGATAGGGAAACAAACAGTCATGGATCGATTCCCTTCGGGTATCTCTCTTTCTCTCTGGGCATACCTATCTTCTTCGGCTGGTAACCCTGCAATGCTGATACTCAGTTACAAAACATACAACCTGAGAAGGGGCTTTTCCATCGTTTTGTCCTGGAGGTTGATTTCAACGCGAAAACGGCGATGGCCGCACAGGGCCTGGGTTATAAGAAAGAAATGAAATATAATTCTACTCTATTCTATTCTATATATAATATTTTGAGCTTTGTATTTTTTTTTATTTTTTTTTTATTTTTAGTTTTTTAATTCAAAATTTCAATATCTCTATAATTATAGGAACGATAAAAAAATATCCAAAATGATAGAGAAATAGGTGTAGAAATCTGCCCCAAGATGGATCTGTCTGATCTGTTGATTTCTTATATATTTTAAGATTAACTACTACTTGGAAATTTACATCGAATTCTCACCTTTCAAAATTGTTCGGAACTACCCCGATATCCTCTTGCATTATTAAGTAAAAAAGAACATGTTTCTTTAAATTGCCAATTAAAATTTTGTTTTTGTGAGTTATTTTAAAAATAAAGTAATAAAAATGTATAATTAAAAGTTGCGAAATGGTCAGTTAAATGATAAACAAACGACACCGGAAATGTTTTTAGACATTAATTAGAATATTACAGTTATTATTGTAATATTGTTTTAATACTGTGCCTAACTCTTCGTGATAATTGTGCAACATTTGAAGGTCTCAATAACGTTTTAAAGGCATAAAAGGTACAATCAGACAATCTTGGACAATCCTTTAAAACTTTATTCCTATAATGCAGATGAAGATTGAAAACGTGCAATATTGAAATAAAAATATTGCAATATAGAAAGGTCACTGACCCTTTTGATTAATGCCTACATATTTATGTGGGCGTAATTTTGAATTTTTGACACATTGAAAAGTGGCAGCATGTTCAAGCCCTATAAAAACTGAGTCATAACGAAACCGGCTTGTTAATGTACAACCAAACACTGTAATGTTTTATACATAGTATTAGTGGAAGGTAATATATATGATACTAACCACAAGCATGAGATGAGATAAGTGCGAGTTATAAAGCACGATCACACTGACAGAAATGTTTTAAAGTGAAAATTCCTATTTTTTTAACTCATTAAAAAAAAGTTTAATTTAAAAACATTTATTGACCACTCTTTTCTTTGCTACTAAAATAGGATACAGTAATAAATTGATAAATCATATCAGTTACGGAAGTTCAGTATAATAAGAAATAAGCATTTGTAAGCCTCTGTATATACTTTACGTGATTTTTTTTTTTGATAAAAATGAATATGTGCTAGTGAAATTGTAAATGTATATAATACATTTGTTGTTGTAGTATGTTTGTTTTCATATGAGATTACTTAAGAAAGTATCAGATACTCTTGAAAGCAGTCAACTTTGCGCCGTTCTCTTGGGAGGTGCACATATTAATTAGGTTAAAAAATATTGTTAGTGCAATTAAGTTGATCTTAAAAAAGATATGTGGTTTAAAAAGTGAATTTTACAAATATCGCTCGTTTTATTGAGCTGATCATTCATCTTGCATATCATTTATTACGAGTTTATTTATTTACTTTTTTGTGAAATCACAAAAACTGCTGACATATGCAATTAAATTCAATAAAACAGGCCTTTTCTAAAAATTTGGAAATGTATTAGTCTATATATACGCAAGATTTCTAAAGAAAATTGACCAGTGCTTATTATTGTGTTCAGAAATTTGTTTCATGACTTTATTAATTACATTTCTTATAAATGTACATTGTACAAGACACTTGTTGATCGCAAGCGCGAAATAAAAATAAATCAAGAAAAATATCGCACTAAATAAACTACATCAGACAAGTTTTACGTTGAAATGCTGTTACAAAAATTATTTACAAAACTGAACAAGAATTAAAACTTTGTATTTGTTGCTTTTTACGTCATGGCTGCAATTGACGTTGATATTAAAGCTTATCGGAAAAGCATCGATATATATTTCCATCAACTAAATTATACAACACAAGGCAAGACAAGTTTTTGCACAAGTTATGCAATTTATGAATAAAATTAACAACTGCAATTTTACAGGAAAAAAAGGAGTTAAAATACTTCATGATGTTTCTGGGAAATTCAATTCTGGAAAATTGACGGCAATTTTGGGACCATCCGGTGCGGGAAAAACGACTCTTCTGAATGTGTTATCAGGATTCAAGTAAGTAAAACTCTACTCAGTCATAGTTAGAGCTCTGTTAGATAAAATCTATTAAGTAGAAGTTCCCCAGTTAAATCCTAGGTGGAAGTAGTATTCTCAATTCTTTTTGTGGAAGGATAGAGTTGCTATCAAAGAGTCTTATCTAAAGTCATGAGTTTTGGATCTTTTTCGTGAAAAATATCCGTCCACAAATGGTGGTTTGAGGCCATAAAAGTCAAGTTTCTTCTTCTATAGATTGTACTATCAGGATTTTTGTCTATAATTCTGTAACAGTTCCAAGTGTTCACTGGGTTATAAGAATATTGCATTAACCTTGATATTTTCTCTTATCTTGTACAGACATTTCCGAGTGAATGTAGAAAAATTTTATTGTAAATTAAAAGAAATATAATTAAAAAGACTTTAGCATCATTTACCTATGTTATGAACAGGGGCATGATGTTTCTTATGCTTCCCATATGTTTCTAGCGAGCCGAAAAAAATTTTGAGATTATTAGCTGTTATCTGTCATTGTAGAATGAATTAGTAAAAAAATCAAATACAAAATAAAAGCCAATTTAATAACGAAGAGGCAACCGAAAATCCCAAATTGACACCCTACGTAGTTTTGAAGATATCTCGTGAAATGTGTACGAATACAGGACAAAATTTACACTAAAACTGGTTGCATTTTTCAGAGCTAATGTCACCCCCTGGTTATGAAAGTTTTGTTCTGTATTGATTCATGAGAACATGAATAGTGGTCACAAGTTCACGATTTGCGAAGAGTTTTTTCATTGAATTGGGCAATTTCTTCTTAAGTTTACGGGTTCATAACCGATTGGAATTAATTCAGTCTTATCAGGAACTCCAAGACCTTTCCAATGAGCCCAAAAGTGATATCATTCGGTTGCGAAATACGCTCTCTAGATCCCTTTTAACCTTTAACCTTGAAAAACCATTATTAGGTATAATTCAATGATACTTTTGTAATCTGTAATAATCTGTTGAGTTCGAGAAGTAAAATTCTATAATGCAGAAAAAAAATACTTCTTCAGCCGCTAGAGAAAGTGCGTATAGCACCGTGGATTCTATGAAGAATAAATTGATATTTTTTATTCTGGGCTGAATCCAGAAGGGGAATTCTGTAACAGTATGACAATGTCACATGACAAATTCTACACATTTCATGTCGTGAATTAGTATAAATTAATTCAAATTCAGATTCACATCACTTACTGAGAGCTTCATAAAGCTCCTTGGAATGACTATTCGATGCTCACTGGCCTTTAACGTTATCCTATTCCCGAATTTACTACGAAAATTTGTCATATGACATTGTCATATCGTTACAGAATTCCCCTATAGACTATCCCTTTAAATTAAACTGTATGTCGGTTGTTATACTTAATTATCTCGTTGGATTAAAAAAATGTACTTATTGATACTTCTATCAGCTAGCAATTATAGAAAGATTTAATCTGAGAGCTAAATATATTTTGTCTAGAGTTTGGTGCGATAAGATGTGATTCACGCCTTGGTCACATCGATGGCTCCATTCCGACTCATTCTAAGACAGCTTAAATTACTTATAATATCCCGAAAGCCAAAAAAGGACCAAAGATCAGGCTAGAAAGAAGACTGAAGTTTTGTTTTCATCCTAACTTGTTCTTTTATTGTCCTTGATCTATTACATTTGAGTTTATGAATAAAATTTAGAAAACAATCTACTTTTCTTAATATAGATTTTCTAAAATACAAAATATTTTAAAAAAATCAGTAAAATAGAGAAGTATATTTTTATTTACATTTGAAAACTTGAGAATTGAGAGGATTTTTCGTACATATTTAAAAAAAAATGTGTATCACAACCATCATTGTTGCTGATTCACAACCATGCAGTGTTGCAGTGTATCACAACCATCAGTGAGAATGTCTTGTTTTGGTGCCTTTCCCTGATATTTATAGAAAATGAGTCTTGAATGTCGTCAACAACACAATAAGTTTCCAAACTATAAACAGGGTAAGCGTACCAAATTTCGGCCAGCTTGCAATTCCGGCCACTTTTCTGTTCTTCGAATTTCCATGTTCTTTTTAGTTTTTGCATATTGAAGAGAAATTATACAATGTAAAAACATGACAAAAAATGAAGCTTCGACAAATGACTTGTTGTGAAAAAGACATTGGAAGAATTCCGGAAGGGACTATGAGAATGCAGGTGGACGAAATAGGCTACTAAAGCTATGTCTACATTTTTATTCATTTTAAAATGTATTAAGAATGATTTAAGAGAAAAAAAGACGATAAACTGTCTACAAGTTTCCAAGCAACACTCCTGAAGAAGAAATATTAAAAAAAATCAATTTGTATTAAAAATATTACATTTCAAAATTAAGACTTTGACGCTTTTGAAAGCAAGAAAACCTGAATATAATGATATTTCTTCAATACAATTGTTCTCATTGATGTCACTATCATTTCTTCGATCTGCCGGGTTACTCTTCAAAATAATGAATAAAGTTTAGAAAAGAATCTATTTTTTTAACTATAGTTTTTTTTAAATACAAAATATTTAGAAAAAAGATATCAGTAAAATAGGCAAGGTCAAAATTAATAAAATATCAATTTTACTACTAAATTGTAAATTGGGTATTAAGAACATTTTATAAAAAACGATTATATACGTACATCCCTTATTGGGAAACCAGGGGTTCCCTCAGACGACTAATCTTTGACCAATGCATCAAACTTATTAGAAATATGCAAAACATTGAGTTGCGAAAGGTTTAATTGACCGAAGGTACTGCACTATATGAAAATAACCTCAAATCTAAAATTAATTATATATTTCCAGGTGCAAAGGGGTTGATGGCAGTATTTTTGTAAATGGAGAAATTCGCGATAAGAAGGACTTTCGAAACAAGTCATCGTACATTCCACAAGAATTTCCTATGTTAGGAAAATTGACAACGCTTGAGACCCTAAGATTTGGGGTGGACTTAAAACTATCGAAGAAAATCTCAACCGTGGTCAAGCAAAAGATTGTAGGTTTACGAAGATAAAATGGTTACATTAAAGCTTAAATTGTTTAAAATTTAAGATTTCAGACATAACCCAAGTTTTGAATTTGGAGAAATGCTTGAGTACTCGAGTGGAGAAACTTTCGGGGGGAGAGAAGAAGCGGCTTTCGATTGGCGTAGAACTCATCACAAATCCACCAGCAATGTTCTTTGATGAGCCTACAAGTGGGCTAGATAGTGTCTCCTGTGTCCAGGTTGTGACCCATCTGAGGGACTTGGCACATTCTGGGAGGACAGTGATTTGTGTTATTCATCAGCCCTCTTCTCGCATACTGGAACTCTTTGATGATCTTTATGTTCTCTCTGAAGGCCAATGCGTGTATAGTGGTGCTGTTGATGGCATAATTGAAGCATTCCATAAAGCTGGATATAACTGTCCCCAATACTACAACCGTGCAGATTTTGCTCTAGAAGTTGCCAGTCGGGAAAAACAAGGAAATTTTGAAGAATTGGTGGAGAATGAGCGAAAGAAATATACGTCTACATTTGATAACAACCAAGAATCTCACGAAGAACTAAGTAAGGATATTATCTTTGAATGATTCAAACTTAATCTTTATTTACCATAAAGGAACGATTTATTGACCAATCTTGAATTTTGAGCTTTAAAACCACTTTGACTAAAATATCCAAATTTTATTGGAAGAGATTGCAATATACAGTGCCCGCTCTGTAATCCGGATGATTGGGAGACAAAATGACAGATGTCCGCTTCGTAATCCGGATGGATTTTTTGAATTTGTTCAACGTCTCGAAAATATAATACAAGTTTTTTTTGTAGAATTAGACTAAAAAATTTTAAAGAAGATTAAAAAGACATAATTGGAGACGTCTATCCTATTATACTTCATTTATTATACAAAAACATCACAAGATAGTTCATTTTCATTGCTGAACACGCATGCATACATAACCTCAAAAGTATTTTAAATGTAACTGTCGTGAACTTGTCCGGATTACGGCGATCCGGATTAGAAAGCGGGCACTGTAATATTATTAGCATTTCTTCTATATGGTAGTGGTGGATCAAAAAAGTTGTGTCTGGTCAATAATGATCCTTTCCTTAAATAGTCTTCCGATTGTAGATTTAGCTTAGTTCTCGAAGGTCTCAAAATCCTAAAAAGCAATCTTTTCCATTTCAGAATTTAATAGTTCACTTGCCCTGCCCTTAATAATCGAATCCTGATTTAAATTCTTCCATTAAATCTTGAATGGTAAGAAAGTAGAGCAAGTCAACCAACGCTAAGCCTTAGGTCTGGATCCAGTTTATACGGACTTCAGACCTGATGCTTAGTCATAAGGTTTACTTGTTCTGATTTCTTACCATTTAAGATTTTTGGTAAAAAATAATTTAGAGTTGGATTGTTAAGTACAATTGATCAATTAGATTCTTAAAAACGAATAAAAACGTTGCTTTAAGATTGTGAAACCTTCAGGAATTTAGCTAAGGCTCTTGTTTAAAGACCGCTTTAGACTAACTTGTGGTCATATTTTTAAGTACTCTTGTTTCTAATATAAATCACTTTTTTGAAAAGAAATATTAAAGAAAACCTATTCATTTTAACCTTAATTATTTTACGTAGCGTACGTGTCTAAATCGGAATCACCTGAATCAACGCATAAATTAGTGCAACAACGTAATCGAAAATTGATATACCCCATATCAACATGGAATCAATTCCTAATCTTGTCCAGGAGAGCACTTCTATGCACCTACAGAGATTTCGTAATTACACCCCTATTTATGAAATTCTATCAGTAAATTAATGACATTATTTTTTTGCAGTTCTTCGCTCAACTCAGGATTATAACTCATATAGTTGTTGGTGTCCTTCTTGGATTAGTCTTCTACGATATTGGATCGGATGCTGCTAAAGTGTTAACTAACATATCTTGCTTGTTCTTCTTCCTACTCTTCATCTTCTTCGCAAACAGCATGCCAACAGCGTTATCATGTAATACTATTTATTATTTTTTTATGAAAATTATTTTTAAAATTTGTCTTCTTGCGATTTATCCCAGATCCATCTGAAACATCTGTTTTTCTTAGAGAGCATTTGAACAATTGGTACTCCCTTGGATCGTATTTTGCATCAAAAATAATTGCTGATCTTCCTTTGCAAATAATTGGTCCAAGCATTTTTATTTTATGTGGATATTTTCTATCTGGACAACCGAATGATGAAAATCGCTTTGCAATGATGTGGATGATTTGCTTTCTTATGGCAATTAGTGCCCAAGCAATGGGATTACTGGCAGGAGCAGCTTTTAATGTACAGGTATACATAATAGAGTCTTTAAGAAGTAAAATTACAATTTAGATCCTCATAACATCGGTACAACTTTTAGATCAGGAAAATTTCCTAAAGTCGAAATTGGAGTACTTTTTTCTCACACGTTTTGCATATGTCTATCTCATTCTCTCGAACTCTTCTTCTTCTTTTGAACAACAAGAAAAATTCAATTCAGCTCAATCGAATTTGGGGTGCGAAAGAAAAGGATTTGAATTTCGACTTCATGAAATTTTCTTGGTCTAGAAGGTGTGCCGGAGCCATAAAAAATTTAATTTTGACAAAATAATGGCAATGGCACAGCTTTTCAATTTGGTAAAGTTTTATCGATCGAAATTTTACCTCGTACTCTTTGAAGGATAAATTCAGATATAATTGTCTCTTTCTGTCAAACCAAACTTAAAATTTCAATTTAAAATAGAATTTTCATTTGACGGAAGGAGGCAATAATTATCTGTACTGGATTTTTCTTTTACTCAATTATAAGAGGATTGCCAAAGTCATTATAATTGAAATTGAATTTTAAATTAAAAAATTTAAATCAAATTTTCTTTTTTTGTTTTCTATTTCGAAGAAAATTTGGTGAAATTCTATTCTCTTTTTTCAAACGTATTGTACAAGTCTACCTCCCTTTTTTATTCAAATCTAAATTGAATTGGTTGTCAAGAATAAGAAGAAGAATAAAAAAGTGGGAAAGACGTGTTCAAAATGCTTGAGAAAGAAAGGGATAGGTTATTAATTTCAAGAAATATTCCTGATGTAAAAAGGTGTGCCAATGGCATTGTTTATTATTTTTAAAATTAGGTTTTGGTGACTTGCTATCTCAAAAAATGTGGGTCAAAATTGAACTGAACGGAATATAATTCGGTATGATGTTTAAAAAAAGAAGAAGAATGCGAGAGAGTTTAGGAATGAAATGAATTTGAATTTTGACTCTAAGAATTTTACAACTTTTGCTCTCTCAAATGTTTTGCATATTAGTCGTTTTGCATCTTTCTCACTCTTCTTCACCTTTTGAATACCACAACAAATTCAATTTAGTTCAATCGAATTTTAAATGCGAAAATGAAACGGATATATGAAAAATCTTTAAGAAAGAAAGAGAGGAAAGAGATGTGAATTTTGACTTTATGATAATTTCCTAACCTAAAGGTGTGCCAAAGTCATTAGAAACTAAAATAATATTTTTTTTCTAGATGGGAATTTTCCTGATTCCGGCATCGTGTGTTCCAATGTTGGTGTTTTCGGGATATTTTATTCGCTTCAGTGAACTCCATTTTATGTTTAAACCTATGAGCTATATCTCTCTCTTTCGTTATGGCTTCGAAGGATCCATTCAAGCTATATACGGATTCGATCGCGGAAATCTGACATGTTCTGACCCATTCTGTTACTTCAAAACCTCTGAAAAAATACTCAAAACTTTAGATATGACTGAGGACAGGTTCCAGTGGGACGTATTGGGTTTATTTACTTGGGCTGTTATTTTCCAAATTGGAGTATTTATTGCTCTCAAAATTCGTTTAAGAAAGGCTCAATAATTGGGATTCTTAAAAGTATATTTTAAGTTATTGGTGAACAATTCTATGACAATAATTATAATAATTCCGTCATAAACAAATAAAAAAATTGTATTTTTATACAATTAACGTACAAAATGTAATAATTAATTACATTCCGATTTTTTATAACAGGTTTTTAGGATGATGTTACATTACGGTATTTTTTGTATTTGTTTTTTTTTAACTTGGTATTTTTGTTACTGAATAAAGATATTATGCAGACAAACAAGGTAATTGATCTTTTCTTCAGAAATTTAATCATCAAAATAAATAAAATTGGCTCTACAATGAGATCAACCATATGACTAATATACTAATCTTCATATTTTTTGTAGCTTAATGTGAATCACAATGAGAAGGTATGGTTTCAGTTTCAGTAGTTTAAAGTTATTAAAAAGAGAGTGAAGAATAAGTGTAAAAGAATTTAAAGAATTCCATTCTTTTTTGGCCGTGTTGTGTTAGAAAATTTTATCAAATCGACAAAATTCCAGAAGGAAGTATCAAAAAACTTAGTATTTATTTCCTATAAGCCGTGTTATTGAACAAAATTCTCAAAATAAACAAAAGATGTAGTGAATCACTATTTACTGAATTAATTTCGGGTACAAATTAGGAATTTGCACTTGAAATGCCTTTTCACATATTTGTTAAATATCTTATTTAGAAGTAATTTACAAATTTGCGTCAAGTTAAACAAGACTTTGTATATAAATTGGAAAATCCCATGCTTTGGTAAGTTTATAAAATTAACAGAGAAGTATCGTATGTGCATTGATAAACCATAAAAATATAATTTTAAAACAAACCGAAGTCTTTGTCCTGAAAAAGTACATATTTCACTCATTTTGAAATGATGTGACGAAATATTAGCTTATACCAAAAAGATATTATAGAGTAATAACAATTTACATTATAAATTTTGTATAAAAATTCATGAAAATACGTTTTAAGTGTTTAATTTACTTATTCAATGAAGTTTTTTTTTATAATACTTGATGAATTAATTTTGAATTATAAAAGTTAGATATACTATTCATTTTAATTTTTCAAAGAGAGAGCACTATTTTTTATGATAATAGACATGGCAAAGCTTCTCAGCTTTGCGGAGTGCTCGAACTCACGAGGTAGGGCTCCCGTGAATTATGTTTTTCGCATAATTTTTCCTTTTATCGTAAGGGCAAAAAAAGGCGATTCTAGATAATATTGAGTTTAGTTGATCTCAAGACCGGTAGCAAACTTTCGGACAAACAACAATAAAATATTAAAGAAAGATGAATTAATTACGAGTACTTCACCGATAAATTACTGATTGGTGCCTATGTAGCCGGATTGGAAATTTCAAAACCTCTCCAAAAATTCAAACTCAAAAAAAAATCGGTTGAAAAATTGGCTCTCCAGCAGAGTGATTTACTTTTTATCTTCGAAAATTGGATGATGAAACTTTTGCGATCAAATGGACGAAATGTTCGTCCGAGCTACCTCCAGAACATATCCGAAAATAAAAGAAATCGTTGGAACCGTTTTCTAAATAAACAAATAAACATGGTTTTGGACGGGAAGAAAGGGGGTGTGGTAAAAGAAAAAAAAAAGATTTGGAAATAATATATTTATTAGGGGTCACCGGAGACTGAACGTAGATATTTTACTATTTGAGCATTTACTTTAAGCTCTAGACCGGTAACAAATTCGAATGAAGTGGATTTTTATAATGCTCTCTTTTTGAGTTCAAGCAGTAAAAAATAAGCAATGATCATGATAGAGAAATCTAGTGAAATATTGTTTGAAAATTTTTAATTGTAATTGATCTTGTTTTTGTGGTTAGAATTAAAGTTTTAGTTTCATATTCATAGGTCCCCAAATCGGGATCTTAACACTAAACCTACCAAGACCCGGTCAAATTGATCGGTTTAAAATTAACATATTTAAAAGGTACAATGTCACTATTAAACTTTATGAATTTCTTAAAATATGCATATAATATATTTTTCAGTGTTTAAATTTAAATTTTTTGCTCTTTTCCAAGACAAATTTGTTAAGTATACTACCCTACCGCGGTTTGTGCTTTGACCGAAAAACGCCCAAAAACGGTCGGCAGGTTTAGTTTTAAGGTATAATCTTTTTTGGTATTCTAAAGAATCTCTCGCTTTTATGTAGCCATTGATATTAAACTATCTTATTAAACTTTATATACGATCAATATGATGATAAGTCATTGAGTAGGTTATTCCAAGTTCCACACGAACTGAATATACGTATGTTATTTCCTTTTAATTACTTTTATGAAAAAAAAAATATTCATCTGTCTTTTGAGGATAGGATTTTATAAATAATTCATATGGGATAACTTTTTTTCTCTTGCAACTATTGTTGTTTTATTGTTTTTGATAAACGCGTTACAATAATGAATAATTGTTGGAGCAAGGCAAGTCATTTGAATATGAACATGTGCTGATGATAGCTATATAATCGAGTAATAAATTCGAATAATATATAGTATAGAGAAACTAAAGTACGTATTTTTTATGTGTTTCATTGTATAAATTTATTTCTTGCCCCAAAAAACAAACTCTCGATAAAAGAGATAACGATTTGGGGTAGATATAAAAAAAAAATCAAATAAGAAAATTTATAAAAATAATTTCTCCGAATTTTAATATAACATATTTAATTTTTCTTTTACTACCGTGGATAAGGGTAGCTTTGCACCTCTGCTTTCCGTAAGCTTTTCTTTAATTCTGGTATTTAAGGGCGATTAAAATGAATTAAGGAAATGAACTCACATCGGATGCGCCAAGGGGCGCAATCCTTACATATATGCCTTGTCAAAGCTACGGGCTATCTTTGCTGATCGAATAGTAGATCAAATCGATGAAGACCATCTTTAAGCTCTAGAATGAAAGAAAAGCTTACAAAAAGCAGGGGCGAAAAGTCACCCATATCTACGGTCTTGAGAAAAATCTACGCTTAGTACGACACATTTATACAAAATATTTCATTTTTAATGTTCCTGATTAAATTGTTGCAATGCTGAGCTGGTTATATCAATAATGTATGTAATGTATATAGTTCAGAGTTGAAACATCTACAAAAGAATAAATTCAAGGTAAGTGGAAGCAGTGACGTAGTCATGAGAGCAATAGCAGCAATGACTAATGGTTAATGTAAGTATATTTACTTGAGATATTATGACAGTTAAAACATTTCTTCAGTAATTGTTTGGTTTTTCTTCTATATTAGTACAAAAAAAATAGTGGAAAAAATTATGAGTGAAACGTCTGATGGAGAATGTTAGAAGTTTCTAGTGGCGCGTGAAGTATTTTCTAGGTATTTTCCAACACCGCGAATAGTCGCTTCTCTCACGAAACGAAGGCTTATATATTGAAGCGATGCTGATCACTTTCAGTTCAGTTCAAAGAAGATAGTCACAACGAACAGTGCTTCCACAGAAATTTACTTTTATGGCTCAAAATTACTAAATTTAAACAGTCTGGCATTGAGTGATACTGTTTTTTTGTGGACTCTACATCGCTATTTTTGAAATAAGAAATTTACGCGGAAAAAATTTGCAAAAAAAAAACAATAAACAATTAAGTGGAATATATCGATTTTCTGATAAGAATCGTATTTGGTGATCTGAACAATCTCTCGGATATACAGGTTAATTTTTTCTCTGCATAAATCAACATAAATTGAAGTTGAAGTGAATCCAACATGAAGTTGATTACATCAATATTTTTAATCGTATCTGTGACGATACTATGTGTATCTGCTCTACCAGGTAAAATTAGTATAGTGACTATTCATAAGTTAACTCATACACACAATTTCTGATTTGAATGACTCTTTTAACCATGGTGCCTCATATGAAGGTGATTCTGAATGTTAGCAATTTATTCGTGATGCCGATTAAATTCAATTGCCGTAGAATGGATTAATCATCCTCCTTTCGCGATTCTGCACGTTCTATGTCACACTACCATACAACATTGAGTTTTAAGTGCTCCTCTCACTCCTGAACTTAATCCGATACTGAAAATGAATATGAATAGGTGGTGGGTGTGACAAGTTTACATAGGAGGGAAACGCAAAAAGCCAGAGTAGAATATATATAATTCCCACAGCAGAATAATGGACTTGTTTACGTTGCTTAAGCCAAATGCAGGCACAAACATCATCTCAAACACAAACAAAAAGAAGTGATGCAATTTTTTGTAGGCCTCTATATGACTACGAAAGTAATAAAATTTCCACGAAACAAAATAAATCCAAAAAATTAATATCAACGTCAAAGTATTCAAAGCTTTTTTTATCGCATCCATTGAACACGGGAATGCTTAATTGGCTATTTCACTTCTTTTTGTCCTCTTAAAAAGTTTTACGGCTTCACATGTAACGTATATGATTTTGACTAGCCGGTGACTAATTTTCACCACAAAATGACAAAAGCGTTTAAATTTATTTAAAACACTCAACCCTTTTTCTTAACGCAAAACAGAAATTGTCTGACGAAATGAATTTTATTATTATTAATTTCGTAAGTGACTTGAATCATCATGAACTTAAGGGGACGGCCTGAATTAGAAGACCAAACCTTAACAGTTTTCTTTGTTTTTATTTTAAGATAGGGAAAAGACCAAGCTTCACAAAATTTTCGGAATATATTTGAAGTTCTTGAATTATTTTTTTCGAACAAAATTTTGGACTAGAGAGTAGTTTTCTGAAGCGCATTGTCCCAGTACTCTCTAAGTGACAAAAAATTTACAGCTCGTAGGTCTTGTACGAGAAATAATTCTAAACAGATTTCCAATTTTTAAAATGTATTTCCAAAAAAACTTGAGAAAATTGGGGAATAGGAACTTTTTTCTATGGTTTTTTTTATAAGTGCGTACTTTGTGATGAAATATTGGCTTTAAGACGCTGTAAAAAATATTTTAAAAAAAAAATAGTTTTTCAAGTACCATTTAGGTTCAACTAAGAGAGAATTTGATACTGAAGAGAAGAATATTTTGTTTATTTCATTCGGTCCATAAATTTTTTTTATTTTAATTTATTAAAAACAACTGCTTTTGAACATAGGCTCTTGAAGTAGACCTTAAATATACACGTACAATCATAAAGTCAGAAAGCGATAATTTGCGCCCACCGGCGTCTTATGGCCTCTACACATTGGGAGCATTTTTGTCAAAAATTGCTTTTTTGAAGGAAATTCCCTGCAGCGTTGTAGGGGGAAACGTCAAATTTTTGTCAAAAACGCAATTTTTGACAAAAATTTCTCCCAATGTGTAGACACCTTTAGCGTCTTAAGGTGTCTACACATTGGGAGCAATTTTCGTCAAAAATTGCGTTTTTGACAGAAATTTGACGTTTCCCCCTACAACGCTGCAGGGAATTTCCTTCAAAAAAGCATTTTTTGACAAAAATTGCTCCCAATGTGTAGAGGCCATTATTCTTTTTCGTATTAAAATTTGCAAATGTGCGCCCGAATGCTTGCAACCTGCTCGGCGCTTTTTCTTTCGTTTCTGTATCTCCGGAAATATTTATAATTGGATTCTGATTTTTTAATGGTATATTCTTAGTAAGTTTATCTTCTGATTTTACCAACAAAGAAAATACAGACCAATTTTGATGCTCTAATTCAGGCTTCCCCCTTTAGTAAAACAGATTTTATAAAAATCATTCCTGCTTTTGAAGAATATTCAAATTCGTAAATTTTATATTATACAGCCAAGTTCCTTAAATTCAAATGACACGACGGTTGACTTTAAAATATTTAAATAAATATAGGGTATTATATAGCCTGGAGTATATCTTTAAATGCAAATTAAATTTTAAAAAAAGCCCAAAGCAATTGCTTTTGAGAAACATTTTTATTACTATTTCCTAAATTCAACTCTTCAGACAAGGGCTGATTTATATAGGAATTTTTCGTTGTCGTTACTTGAGTCAATCATGAATTCCACATATTACCACCCTTTTTAATCACATAGATTAATCTAAAGCAATTATCTACCTATTGAAGGCTTTTAAAATTATTCAGTAATTAAAAAGATACACTTTCTTTACAGCTCGTTACGATCCAGATGATGATGCTGAAGTGGTTGTTGTTCCTCTTGAGAAACAAGATCCAGCATCCCGAGGCGAACAAGATCCCGATTTTGATAATTTCGATGGGGTAGTTGAAGGTGAAATTCCTGGTGGATTCTTCACCATTTTCCGTCGTCCATTCAGTTTTGACTTTGGCAACTTCTTCAGCGACTTTGAAGGTGATTAATCAGTTTCTCTATAACTTTCCCGGTCAATGTGTTCTAACCCTAAATGCATTTTATCCTTTAAGGTGAAAAGATCATTTTATTTTATTGGTTAAAATGATTACATAGAAAAATGCATCCGGTATCAGTTAATAATGCCTCAAATCAAATTCAATTATTTCGATGCACGGCTCTCACATTTTTTCATGCATCAGTTGAATATATAATATACAATCTGTATGACTATCTTTTATGTAAAGACAGAATATCCGTTTCAGCAGTATTCTATTCAAGTGTACATTTACATATTGGGCATGCATACTGGAATGTAGAAATTACCCGGCAACACTATGATTTTATTGACATGAAATTGTAAATCTTTGCAGAAACACTCAGGCGAATGAGGGAGCATATTGCGAATTCTTGGGCAAATACACCATCCTTCGATGGTGTTGACGTTGAGGAATTGGATCCTTCCAAGGGCAATACCACTTCTACTGTTCAGGTACATAAATTGATTGATAAATTCGAAACGGCAGTGGAAATAATTTAAAAAAAAAAGATATTTTAAGTATGATGACTTAATTGTTTGCATTACTATCTTCTAGATCATTGATGGTCACAAAGTGATTACAAATGAGACAACTTATGTGAAGAAAACCGATTTTGGTACATCAATCTTCAAGCACAGGACCGTTGATGTCAAGCCTCTTGACGAGGAAGGAACTGAAGGTGAGGTTACAATTAATCCTAAGGCAGAGTCTACCACAAAAAGGGATACCGAGATCGAAAAGGATCCTGAATCTTCCGAAGTAGATGCCACGGCGAATGAAGTTGCAGGAGGATACGATGAGGTAAAGCCAACCAATGAACCTCTGACCCGTTGAAAAAATTTCCTTCTAAACCTATAAATTGTTATTGCCTTGCTGCAACTTATCTATTGATGTCCATTACAATATCTTGGAGGTGCTGATCTTTTATTTTAAAAATAATTTTACTGCATGAAATTAATAAAATGAAAAGATCCTTATAAATCTGTGACACTGTTAATATGAATATTGACTTAATATTCCATGTGGCAAATACTTATATAACAATTAATGGATGACTTACAGAAGAATGTTTTCTACAAAATAAAATATTTTATGTTTATCAGAAAAAATGCTATGTTCTTTGATTTCCTGATTTGATTTGATTGTTCTTGAGGGCGCTTCGAGGTTTTGTTTTGTAAGATAATTACATGTTGTACATATTTTTTGCATGTTTACATTGTACTTGATATCTTAATAACAATTATCAGCTTTTGTGAGCAACACAGGACATTATTTTATTATATGAACATGTTTTTACATTTCAGATAGTGTGAATTCGGATTCTCTTAATTTGCGAAGACTTGATGTATTCTTGAGATCCTTGGTATTCTTAAATACTTTTGATCAACTGTTGGGATTCGCGATTTGAAGAACTTATTTAGATTCACGAATACTTTTCAAGAACTATTGGGATTCGACAATACATTTAATATATTTTTGGGATTCACGAATTTTGAAAATCTATTGGGATTAAACAATACTTTTAAAGTACCTATTTTTTGGAATTTGCAAGTACTTTATTGCGCAATTTGGGATTCGTGAATACTTTTAAAGCATTCTTGGGATTCACGAGTGCTTTTGAAGAACTATTGGGATTCGCAAATTCTTTTAAAGTATTTTAGAGATTAACATTTTTTTTATTTAAAGAGTTTTTGGTATGCGCGAGTGATTTTGAAAAACCATTGGGATTCACGAATATCTTTAAAAATAATTCTAAAGAACTATTGAGATTAGCGAGTATTTTGATCTAAAAAATTTTTGGGATTCGCGAATACTTTTAAAGTATTTTTGACATTCTTTAATTCCGAATTAAATTGAAGAAATGAAATTTTTTAAATGAATGATACACAATTTTTTGTTTTTGAAACACTTTTGGGATTCGCGAATATTTTTAATAAATTATTGGCATGTGTGAATACTGTTAATTAGAGAATTCATGGTATTCGCGAATAGTTTTGAGGCACTATGTAGATTTATAAATACTATTAAGTAATTTTGGGGTTCGCAAATGTTCTTGAATTGGTATTTGCGAAGACTTTTAAAATATTCTTGGGATTAGCGAATATTTTCAAAGCATTCTTGGGATCCAAAAGTACTCTTGAAGCGTTATGGAAATTGATTACTTTTGAAAAATTATTGGGATTCACGAATACCTTTAAAGTATTAAAGGGGTTAGCGAACATTTTTATATAAAGAATTTTTGGGATTCGCGAAAACTTTAAAAGAACTATGTTTCGCTAACACTAACTCACTTGGATTCTCTAATACTTTTAAAGCGCTATTTGTATTCGCGAATATTTTTAAGCCACTATTGGGATTCGCGAAAACTTTTGAGCGGTATTGGGATTCGCGAAAAATTTTGAAATATTATTGAGATTCTCTGGATTTATTAATGATTTCTATTGCAATTACCAACATATTCTCCCTATGTATCACCCCAATCACCCCTTGTTTTGGACGTTTTTCAGCAAATTGTGTTTGAAAAAAAAAGGATTCTCTTCATTATTGATAATATTAGATATCTCAATCTTGATTATTTCACAATTTTCACAACTTCAAATTTTCATACTAATTTTGGTCTAATTAAAACTAAATTAAAACAAAATTCATTCATATTCTTTAAAATAATAACCGCATGATTGCAAAAGAAATGTTGTTCTGTGTTGCAAATTAGCAAGATGTGAAAAACAAAACAAATATTTTCCTTCATTTCCATTTTCAAGTAGATTTCTTATTTATATTTCTTTTCTTCACACAGAACAATGAAATGCACGATCTAGTGAATCCTCAGATTCCCCAAAGAGCACATTACGAGAATTTTGGATCACATGAACTAGTATCGCAATTAGCACCGTCATCCCCATCTGCACAATTGTCCACATCCCATAAATCACACCAAATTCAATCATGGATGGATTTCGATTCTCAAGATTATCCAAATTATTTCTCAAAGTTCAATAGAAATGAAATTGAGAAGGAATTTGTTGAGGCTGAACCAATTGATCTCTCAGATGATATAGCTATTAATGAAATGCTAGCTGATCAAGGAGTTGCTGCCTCTGATACGGATGTCGAAGTCTTCACAGTTGACAATGTTGATACACGAAGTCATCAAAGAAAGTACCACTATTCGGAATATAATCCCATCAAGTAGTGCTAAAAGACTTCATTAGCACAAATTTAATGTTAATCATTCAACCAAAGACTATCATTGCGAAGAATGTTAAAGAGTTAGAAGGCTTGTTAAATACTATCTCTCTTATTTTTTTGTTTTAAACAAATCATATTTATGAAATTTACTTTATATTTTTACTATGATTGATATTAATTTATTTATTAATTTTACTCTAAGCTGACATCTTTTATTTAAATTTTATTCATGCAACTGAATCAAAAAGACTTTCTTTTCAAACTATAGTTTGTAATATTTTTTATCAAATAGAAATTCAATCAATAAATTAATAAAAACAATTAAAATCCACTATATCAATTTATTTTCCATAATTTAAATTCTTCTTTGGTGATTACAATATTTAATTATTTTGTAAGTTAAAGATATTGTCTGGCTCCTTGATAATTTCGTTACTCCTAAATCCCGTTTTTTAGCAGGAATGTATCCTAAAAGAAAAGGGCTTCACGTTTTTTGTTGAAGATATGTCAAAAGGATGTTTTTTTTTGATGATTTGATTTTTATGAAACATCCTTTTGATAAACTTTTAGAAAACAGCGTTACAAATCTTTTCTTTAAGAATAATTTGAACTTTATGCAAAATATTTTCAGTTGTGGTAAGAAAATAAAATGAAAATTTTAATTGAATAGTTATGCATTTTTCAGGGCAAGGTTCTTATATAAAATCGTATGAAGGTAAAGTCCAATGAACTTATACGTTATATATGGGTTTCAGACATAGGCTTAAGCCATATGGCTCAAATTATCTAATTTGTTATCAGTCAGGATTTTTTGAAAAATTTTGAAAGGTTTAGAGACACTCGGAAACGGTGGCCTGAAGACGGTCTTAAGTAATCTTCAGACTTAAGATTTAGTCCAGTTCCCGAAAGTTTGAAAATCCTAAATAGCAATCACTTTTTCTTGTTTTTGAAAGTCTCATTGATCATTTGTTTTCAATATTTAATCCTAAATCAAAATTTTCCCAAAAACCTTGACCAACAACCAGTTAGGGAAGTTAAGTATTATTCGGGCTTTAGACCTGAGGCTTAGCCAAATGGCTTGAATTCTGTCATTCCTTATCACACAAGATTTGATTTTAAAAAATCAACAAAACTGTTTGTTATTTAAATTTTGTGTTAAATTAAAAATTAAAATGGGGATGCATAATAGGCCCAAAAGGAGGCCTGGGTGCAGCGGTTCCGCGAGGATCCGCCCCCACTGTAATCTAATCTAATCTATTTAATTTTTTTAAACCCTCGGGAACTAGGCTAAACCTCTGGTCTGAAGATGGTCTGACACAATTAGGCCACGTCCCTGGCTTAATTTTACTTTTCAAATTGCAAAATTAAATTTTAGAAAACCACAGTATCTAGTCGGAATTTCTAAATGATGTGTGCCTTCAAATGATTTTAGGGCGGAGCTTATTCTGACAATTCAAAATTACTTCCATTGAAAGTCTGAGATTTTTTAGGTTACGCATCATCAATTTATGCCAAAGTCGTTTTAACCAAAATTGTTCTACAAAAATTACATTAGAAATAAAACGTTTTGCATCATTTTAAAATGTAATTGCAAAATTTTCAAGACCTATGTTAACTTTCTAGTTTTCTAGTAATAATATTTAAGTACATAGTATTTTTTATTACTCTTAAAATTGGAAGATACCTGTTTCCTACTTAAGTACATAGATTTTCTTGACTTCTATTCATTTTTGGTCACTACACAATATGGAAATTCTACAAAGACTATCCTTTAGGTGCCTAAAGCCTTAATTTGCTTTTAACATTTTTAATATACTCGATTTACTGGCACTGTATTCTATTTTTCTCACGTTGTAATTTATAAAGAATTAAACATTATGCAGATGTAAATAAATATTTAATTTTTAGCCGCACTGCGTTCTTTAATGGGCTAGAGCTTTGGGTATTTAGTGCTTTCAAAGCTCCAGACATATAAAGAACGTAAAAGTACTAAAAGCTAGTAATAAGCCCAGATCAGCTTATTGTAGGTGAGATTCTTAACGTGAGCAAACTCGGAACTTTGGCCCCTTATACCTCATCGGGTCAGGGGTTATTGATCGACTTAAGCATTGTTTTGTTTGATAGGCGGCTGGGCCTAAAATAAGGCTTAATTAAAGTGGCGAAACACATTTTAGCAAATAATAAAAGGATCATGGTAGCTGAGATTGTGAAGAATCTCACCTAATATTTTGTAGGATTAAATATTTAGTTACATGTGGATAATGCTTTAGCAACAAATTTTATAAATTTAATTAATAAAGATTTCTGATTGATTTTTATCAATATTTAACATTAATAACTGAGATATTTTGTGCAAAAATATGATAAAAGGTGCTTTTTCAATATGGCTTCGTGGATTCTTTGGTTCTTTTCAATTGGACTTTGAGTCGCTTAGAGCCGATTTGGAAGCCATGCATCGTTTGTATGGCCGCTTGAGCTGAATTAGGATTATCATATGAAACAAAACCAAAGCACTTTGATAAATTTGTCTGCTTATCTATAAAAACTTTTGATGATACAACATTGCCAAAAGGCAAAAATGTCGATGCTAAATCCGTATCGGTGAATTCCTGCGGTAAATGATAAATGAATAGGTTGCAACCCTCAGGACCTGCCGTAGATGAAAATAAAAATGTTTAGAATTGATAAAAAATAGGAGAAAGAATTTGCAAAACCTTCAATTTGCTTCCCAGCTACGGAAGAAATTGCTGCAGGACCCAGCTGAGCAGGAAATGCTGCAGCAGATGCTGCACCCAATCCCGGAAGACCTGTTGCTGCTGTATATGCTACTGGTAGGCTATCAGTGTTTGCCGTCCCTTTGTACAGAGAGATAAATTAGAAATATATTAAATTGACATGCAATACATCAACTAGAATATCTTCTAATGGGATAATGATGTCAATAAAATATGAAACATTCAGCATAACGACTAATACTGATGACAATATCCATTCTCACAAAATATCATTTTCGATACATACTGACATACATTGGCACTTCTACGGTAATATATATTACAGAATCATATACTGTGAATTTCGGTTTTTCATCCATCACTTAGCACATGCTTTTAAAGTACATAAACCATGAGAGTTATTTACTCAACAGTGATTATCACTGGGTGAGTAATTGTATGTACATGCAATGTACACAGATCAATCGCACAATACACATACACACATTTCCTCTTCAAGAGCTCTGATTGACTTGATACTACGAGCACTTGGACTACCTGACTAGAGAGGGGGCTTCAACTACTGATTGGTAGAGTTTAATGTAAGTGATGAGCATATGCTCGATGGACTACTCACAAAGTGGTTTTCCCGCGATTGCCGTGGCGGCCGATATCGGCGTTATTGCTGTTAAAGTGGGTGGCTGGGGGGATGTGGACTGAGGCACTGGATGACCCATTGCAGCCAGGGTAACGACGTTTTGCATGGATATTGGTGCCAAGAGGCCAGCGGCTGAAGGAGCTGAAGTCGGATCCGTGGTAGGAGATGCTAAACCTTTGTTAGAGTTTTTCAATGCTTTAGACAATTTTAGCAACATTATTGTGTAGAGGAGAGCGGAGCTGTATTGTACAGTATTTCAACAAATAAATAAATAATTAAATTTAATGTAAAATTGGTCTCAAAGCCTCCCAGCTTTGCGGAGTGTTCGAGTTCACGAGATAGAGTTCTTCGTGAATTAAATTTTTCACATAATTTTACTGATCGAACTCAAAGAGAAAGCAGTTATATAATAGATTTTTTTCAATTTGTAACTATCCTGGAGCTTAAACGGTTAAGAATATCAACTTCCGATCTTCGATGACCCCCAATAAAAAAAAAACAATATCTCCAGACGTTTCTTTTCTCTCCCCATTCCCTTTCATCCCCTAAAAAACATGTTCTTTTTTGGTTTTTCTCTAAATTGGCCCAAGATTTTTCAATGATTTTCGGAAATGTTCTAGAGGTAGTACGGAAAATTCGCCATTTTGAATTAAAAAGATCAAAGGTACTTTGGAGGACTTATTTTTAATGAATTTGGTGAAATTCAGATTTTTTGGATAGGTATTGAAATTTTGAACACGGCTGCATCAGTCTTCATCGGTAACAAATCGGTTAAGTACCCAGTTTTGAATAGTTTTTTTTGGAATTTTCTTTTTTATGTTGACCTAAAGTTTCTTCCCGAGCTAGAGGTCAAACGGTAAGAGATATCGACTTCCGGTGTCCGATGATGCCCCCCTCCCCCATAAGTGGTCATTATCATTGATGATCTTTCTTCCTTTTTCCCCTATCTCCCTCCACCCCTTCAAAACCATGTTTTTTTTTGGTTTTTTATATCCAAGGCTATTTGAGTCGGGTGCGAGAAGATTCAGCCCAAAATAAAAATTATTTTCTTCCCAGTGAACTTGAAGATCTGGGAAGAAAATAATTTTATTCTGGGTGAATTTTCTTTCACCCGACGACGACTACCGGACTATACCTTTGAATAAATTACAACATAGATTTGCCTATTTATTGTTTGTTTAACTTTATTTTCCAAAATCGTATTAATTCAAAATCAATTGACACAGCAAATGTTTTATCTGGAATTATAAAACCTGTTAAATGAACGTTTTCAGGAGCTGATTAAACTTTAACCTTGAAAAAACGTTACTATAGAAATGATTTTTAAAGTCATTATTGTATGAACAAATTATCTGCGAACACCGGAATAAACCAAGTTTAAGCAATGGGTATCAGCTGTACTTCTAAATTCTTCGAATTTTATTCCTTAAAACGATTTCAACGGTTTACCTTTACATATTTGAAAATAAAGCCCACAACTAAGGCAAAAATTTACTGATTTGTATCGGGGCTTTGTATTTGTAGAAGTCCCGGTCAAAATCCCGAAAGCCAAAATCCCAAAAGCCAAAATCCCGAAAGCCAAAATCTCGAATTCCAAAATCCCGAAAGCCAAAATCCCGAAAGCCAAAATCCCGAATAGGCCAAAATCCCGAATTTTTAAAAGTGTCATAACTACTCCCACGATTGCACCCACGCTTGCTGGAGGCAAGGGGAAATCTTCTGTGTCTTGGGAAATTATTTTGAATATTTTCCTCCATATAATTTTATCCCTTTCACGACTTTGAACATTCGGGATTTTGGCTTTCGGGATTTTGGCTGCCATCGATTTGTAGAACCTACGACAAAGTAGCTGAATCGAAATCTCGACAAAATACTTTTATAAATTCTCACTACGGTCGGTCAAATCGAATTATTTTTATACAATTTGTATTAATAAATGAAACTGAAATACCTGTTCAATATATTCCCGTTCTCCTCTACATAATTTTTCCGTAAATGAAATTTAATGCTACTGCAAATGTTTTGAAAAATTGTAAAAATAACATCTAGTGACATAACACATTTACATTACACACAAATAGATCCTTCAGTGTTCTTTTTACACTAAATGATGCAAAATATATTAATTTATTAACCTACATTTCACAATGTGTTAAGACATTTTGCAACTTCTCAATATTTAAGCACAAGTATATAGTTTTTTTTTCTATAAAAGAATTGACACTAGTAATTTAAACAAGGGGAACTTTTTCTCAATTTTCCACGGTTGCTGCATCTAACGCTAAACAGTTGATAAAACTTAGAACTAATTGCGATCGAGATAACATAAAATTGAATGCAGGTGAAATATAACAATGTATATGTTCGTTTTTTACATCTTTCCATACTTCAGTGAAGGAAATCATTCTCTCAAATATAGTGCAAACAATTTGTACAGGTAATTTGCAAATACAAATGAAAGTACCTTGAAGCAATTGTTGCTGAATATTAACTGTTTGGAGGCCTTGGAGTTGCTGAAACAGTTGAAGTGTTTGCGAGGGAGGAATAGCATCAGCAGCCAAGAATGGGCTCTGCTGTTGCGGAGGATTGGGCAGAACAGGTGACGCTATCGTGGTGGCAGATTGTGTGAGAGGCATGGAGAGGCCATTTGTACCTGGTACACTCCAGAGATTTGTCTGCAATTGCTGTAGTCTTTTCTGCTCTTTGTCCTTCTGTGTGTCGGCAAACTTTACCACAAGAGGTGCTGAACACCCTTCCATGGTTTTGCTCTGATGAAGTCCCTAAGGGAAGTCCAATGAAATCATCTAATTTTTTTTTGTTTTATTTGAATCAGAATAATAGATAATCTGCTGTTAAATAAACTCCTCCCACAAAAAAATAAGACACACCCACTGGGAGCATGAGTAATTGAAAATTACATTTTACCGATCAAAGAGAATATACTTTAGAACTTTAAAATTATTTGATAAATTGAGCGAATTAAACTTAATCTACTGACTATTACCTTAATAGCACTTATTGCTGCTTGCTTGGTAGCAAATGTCACAAAAGCACAACCTTTACTTTGTCCGTTTTGGTCCCTTAGTACAGTGCACTCTTCAATGGTTCCATGGCCAGAGAAAAGTTGCCTTACATCCTGCTCATTGAATTTTTTACTAAGCATCCCCACAAAGAGCTTTCGATCTAAAAAGAAAAGAATTTAGAGGAAATTGCATTGAATAAAATATTCATTTTATTTTCTTATGTTTTTTTCTTGGTTTTACATCAAATATTTCTAGGACGAAATTTTTCTTATTTTTGTCTATCTTGAGTTCGTGTGATTGACAATTTAGTCATATTGATTCCCTTCTTATTTTTTCCCCAAAGATACACTCTCTTGCTAGAAGAATCGACATAAAAATGCTTCACATGTCACATGTGATTTTTGTCAGAAGATTTCTGAAAGACTGACAATTTATCTTTTTCACTGATGCCTCACTAGTGAATTGTGAAAAGCCCACGGCGGAAATGTTTTGGATTATGGGGAAAAAGAAGTTTTTCGCTTTTAGCCTAGAAGAAGAAAAAAAGATATGGTAGTATTTTTAGAGCAGAAAGTATTTTAGATAAGGCACATGCCTAAATGGTTGGTCTAATTAACTCAATTTGCAAAATATTGATTGTTATTTGGAACACTCATATTCCATGGCACTAAATCGTTTGCTTTCTTTCTTCAAGGCAAGAAAATTAATTCTGGGTATTCTTTTATGCTTGAATAGCATAAATTATTCAAGATAAAAAAAAGATATCTTTCTAAATTGTGACAGACGACACGACGTCGCATCATTAGCAAATGTTCCGTGAATGGAAGCTTGGAATTGGCTAAATAGTCTTTAGAACACTGTCAGTTATATCAGAGATTCAGTGTATACAGAGGATTATACACTATTTGCCAATGAATGATTTTCCGATTTTTTTAAATAACTCTAATAGAATAGAATTTATTTCATCCCTTTCTTTTAACCCAACGAGACCAACCTTAACCTGAAATAATCTGTAGTGGGTAACTGTTAAGAGGGAGGATATAAGCTAAATGGATCATTTAATTAACAACAGCTATTTTTACAAAAATTATTATTAATGATGCATTTTTCCAATGAGGAATGAAAAGGAGAAATTTTTCTCTTGAAATTTTTTTTAGCACATAACTGTTGTAATGTGCTTTTACATAATCGAATTGTCTTGGTTCAAGGACGAGAACTGGAGAAAACAGTCATGATAGCAACCAATACAGGCAAAAGTCGATAACGCAGATATACGTGAGAGCAGTCTTGTACAAAAAAATACATGCTCAAGAGAAAGTTTTCCACATTTAAATTTTCATCGGAATAGCATCATAATGGTACTAATCCAATGAAAAATGAATACAGTAGACTCTCTCTCAATTGGGCATTTGGGGCAAAATGTCATCCGGTTTATCGATAGATTTAGGCGTCAAAGCCTGTGTAAATTCTACAAAAAGCGCTGAATTATAAAGAATCACGATAAAATAGGAAGAACTACAACGAATTTGAGCAAATTAGCTTCATAATTAAACGTGAAAATTGTCAATAAAATTTTTTGCCTAATTGAAAAAGAGCCGATTGAACGAAAGTCTACTGTATGTTTTTTTAGCACTTCACTGTTCTCAAGCGTTTCTGTATTATCGACTCATCTTTTCGTTGATCCCTGTCTCGACTGTTTTCCCCAGTCTTCGCTGTGTTCTAAAACCATCGCCATCCATCGTGACTTACCGCTGAAACCATCGTGACAGACATCAATTCATAGAAAAGAAAAGTCAGTTATGCAGAATCACTTGAGAACAGTAAAGTGCCAAAATACAAAAAAGGTTAAATCTTTCCCCAGACATTTTTCATCACTTTGCTTTTCTTAAGTGCTTTTGTACTCTCGACTTTTCTTTGTGTTGGTTCCTGTCTCTACTGTCTGAGTCCTTGCCGTGTTCTAAAACCGTAAAATAATCGTAACAAAAACTAATCAGAGAAAGATCGATTATGTAAAAATACTTAAGAACAGTAAAATTCTAAAAAAAAATGTTCGTTTTTTTCTTTGGAATAGTATACTATAATTCCTGTGTAATTTCGGTCAATAGGGAATGGATGTTTGCTTCCCAACGTATCAGCTTTCAAATTAACTTTTAGGATTGGTCTACCTTAGAACAGGAAATGATGTTCTATAAGATTTTTTTTTTTAGAAATTACAATATTCGAGCTCTGACGTATATAAAAAAAACTATGGCGAGATAGTGGTTACAGGGGTGTAGACAAAGCGGTTAAGTGGCATAAAAAGGAAAAATTTTGCACTTTTACAGAAAAAGCCAAGGAGAAATATGGTCAGAAGTAGTTAGACACATTATTCCTAATTTGTCAAAAGATAGTGGAAAACTTCTTAATTAATAGGTATAATTTTCTTAAGAAAAGTACAAATCTTATAATAAAATTAAATTAGCGAAAAGTGGTTGGTTTATCGTAATGCTTGCACAGCAAAGCGCAAGCCATCGTTTATCAACACATGGAAAGAATTTCATGCAGAATCAGATTATTCAGAATAGACACCGTAAATTGAGTCAGCAAAATTTTCGTTGTACTTCAACCCTCAAACCATTCTGTAAAACCCAAAGTAAATGGTTGAGCCACAAGAAGAATATTTGTCAGTTTTGTGAGAAGTATTGCTTAAAATGCAACAAGTATTTTACAAATGAATTTCTCTCTGGAAAACCTTTTTGTGCAACATAAAATTTGACAACGATGAATGTATGAAAAATTGTGGCACACAAAAAAATACTCAAGAGCAAATATTCGTTTTCCTGAAAAGAACCTCATAGAGAATTTTCTGATATTCTTTCCATTTACTTCAAGTTTTCCACTATGAACCACTGAATTTGATTAATTGACTCTGAAGCACTTTAAAACCAGATGGGCATTTCAGTTTATTGTGCCTTTAACTCACTTAATAGCCCACCATTCGGAAAAATCGATTAATGGAAACCTTTGGAAATGTTTTTCTCCAATATATAGGTCCGATTTCATGCCTTTCAGTTCTGGCTTCTATCACCACTAATTAGATAATTGGACTATAATTACAACAATAATAACAATGGACTATTTCAATAGATACAATCACTACATCAAACTCCTAGTGGGTAATGAATATCTTATTCAAATACATATCTACAATCATACACATACAGGTCCAGTATTGTATTACAATTTTATTTCACAAATAAGACAAATTTAATTAAAATCCAATAATAATTTAATTTGAAAAGATATTAATAATGTCAATTCCGCATAATTTTATTTTTATTTTCACATTTTCAGACTAAAGTAATTCTGTACAATGATATGAATGAGTAAAAAATAAATAAACAAGAAGATAAAAAATGTTTAAAACACTTTCACAGATTAAATTTCACTCTAAATTCACAATCATCACTTCTCAACACATTTAATAATCGTTTTGAAATAAAATAGAAAAACTTCCTGACCTTCTATTTTAGTCGAAACACAGTTAAGGACATTGATGCAACCAAATGCATTTATTATCAATTATTCGGTACAAGTGCGGTACAATTCCATTATAACTACATTTTAATATTTCGCATTCGCTTTTATTATACGTGGATTCCCCACCTCAACGAGTGCTTCACTTTGTTTATTAGAAATAAGGACTAAGTACGCAAAAATATTTTAAATATAAATATAATATGTTAACTTATGGGAGAGGGGGCGTTGAAGATCGAAGGTCGGTATCTCTTATCGTTTAGCCTCTAGCCATGTCACAAGCTTTAGAATTCGATCAAAAAAAATTTTTTTCAAAACCGGCTCATGACCGATTAAGTCCGACGCAGTCAGGTTGCAAACTTCAATATCTTTAAGCAAATCGCATGAAAAATAGACCCTCCAAAGTTATTATACTTTGATCTCAGAAAACCAAAAAACATGGTTTTGATGGGGATGGAGAGGGATAGGTGAAAAAGTCTGTTTTAACAGACTTGTTATAATGTTAACTTATGGGGGGGGGATGTCGAAGATCGGAAGTTGATATCTCTTACCATTTAGACTCTAGCCGTGTTACAAATTTTGAGAAAATTTTATCACAAAGCTAAATTATTAAAGAGGATATTTACCGGTTACACCGATTTATAGCACACTTAAGATGAATTTCGAAATACTCTCGTATAGACATGCATTTACAGTTAATTCGAGCAGCACTGATACTGCATTTAAACAGCGATACAACGATTTCTGAATCGACAGCAGCGAAAATCCTGAAAGCAAAAATTCCGAAACCCCAAAATCCCGAAAGCCAAAATCCCAAAAACCAAAAGTTCGAAAAACCAAAATCTCAAACAGCCAATAATTTCCCTTTGTTATTTACAGAAAATTTCCTTTTGTCATAAAGAGAAACTAATAATTTCTCAAAACATGGAAAATTTAATGTTTATCCAGCAAGCGAAGCTAATAATTTCCCAAATTTTGGCTTTTCAGGCTCTGGCATTCTAAATTTTGTTTTTCGAAATTATCGCATTCTTAATTTTGGATTCCATGATTTTCACCGTAACACAATTTAATTATCTCTTAAAATAAAAGTAATTTACTTTTAAGAAAAAAACACTCTTCAATTTTTTTTCCTAATTTAAATTCAAATTTTACGTTTTCCTTCGAATTTTACTCTAAAAGCTGAGAGATGAAAGTAATGAACATTTGTTTAGTTCTGAACAAATGATCGGATTATGAAAAAAATAGGAAGAAAAAATGTTGTGAATTGAAACAGGTCTTCAGACTCAAAGTTTAGCCTAGTTCCCGAAGGTTCTAAAATCTTAAGCAGCGAGCAATTTTATTGCTTTTTGAAAACCTAATACGTCATTTATCTTTAATAATCCAATCCTAAGTTATTTTTTTTCCAAAAATCGTGATTAATAGAAATTAGTACAGTTAAGCCATATGGCTAAGCCTTAGGTGCGAAGCCCGTACAAATCAACCATTTGTAAACAAATAACAAATGGACTGTAAAATTTAAATTTGGTCAGTAAAACCAAATTTAATAATATTTTACTACTTATTTGTCTTTCGGCTTTAGAAATAGGAATGAGCAGAAAAATAATCCTCGTACAGTTGAAACCTACTCGTCCTGAAAGGATGAAAGGAAAATTTTGTTATCGTTTCGAAAAATGTGTAAGATTCCGATGAAGATAAGTTTCTTTCGAACAAAGAATTTATTACAAAAGCTTTTGAAAATTTCACCATATTGAGTGAAAGGAATTCTGACATAAGTTACTAATTTCTTAAGGAAAGTCCGGCCATGTCAGACAATATATTTTAATAACAACGTAAAAAAATATGGTTTTCTTGGGTTACATTTAAATTTTGTTAAAAAAAAATTGCAAGAGTAATTCTTTTAATCTATAAAGAAAAACCGTTTTTTTCTAAAATTGTTTAGCCGTAACTTCTTTATAGGTGGTAAAGGGTTCACACTAATACAGCAATTTACGCTCAGGAAAAAGACATTCATTAAATTATTCTTCGAAGTCATCTAAGCGAGTTTGAACAATACAATGGGATATCTTCAAATGTTTGGTCATCAACTCTATTTATTTACTCTCCCCCAGACATAAATACTCTGCTTTTCCTATAGTGTATCAATTGGCGTGAAAGTGTCCGGAGATGACCCCGAAGAAACGCTGCACGTGCTACATGAAAAATCGATAGATTGTGGTGCTATTCTTGTCGTGAGCCACATTATTGAGTTCAAGTAGTGAAATTTGTCATAAAAATTATATATACCTCCATCACATATAGGCTATTGATTTACGAATATAATAAGGGAAAAAAGACTACAATACTAAGGTGAGTCGTGTGACATAGATTTTGATGCTGAATAGACCGGAAGTTATTGTAAATGCTTTTCGGATATGAGCCAAATATAAAGCTAATGAAAATACAGAATAGAAAATTGCCATGGTATATTGTGCAATGTTCTCCACATAAATCTTCTATTGGATCAATTATATGTTAGACATGAAGATATAGTAACCAAGGTCGACAGCTTCAATACCAATAAAATTAATTTCCACTCAGGAAAGAATTTAGTGAAAAATGTGCACGATAGCGGTTGAGTTTTGCGGTTTTTTTTACATACAATTAATATGTCACACATAAATTCCTGGAGATGAATAAAAATCGAAAATTCATTGTTTTCGATCATTGCCACTCGTCTTCAACGGTTTTGATTACGTTTCCTTCATCTTAAGACTTTTCTGTCGTCTTAAGTGTAAAGTTCTTCTCTCTAATGTAAATTTTGCAATATTGGTGGACAGACAATAAATCAAAAATAAACCATTGAGTGTTATGTAAGACAAGACATTCCAATACGTCTCTGCGTCTTCTAGTGATTGCAGAGAAAAATTTTAGAAATGTGCTGCTGGTGCTTATAAGTGCTGTAGGGGAGACTCGGGCAACTTCACGCATGAATTTAAAACTGACTTTAGGAGGACTATCTTACAAAGGAATTTCAAAGACCTGAGTTATTTTTCTTGATAAAGAGAGTTGTTTTATTGCTCATCTTAAAGGAAAAAGAATTCTGTAAGGGATTCTGTAATTTTTCTGGCATTTTCACACGTCCGTTCGAAACCTGACAAAACAATCGAGTTTTTTTATCATATCATATGATATCATAATTTATCATATCATAATTTCATTACTTAATTAAATTTTTGAAATATAGCCCATCCTGGTTGATTTATTATAACCGTATCAAACCGATTTTTAGATTATCTGAAACTATCGATAAATAAGCCCAAAATTGCGTCGAAGTAATCCAAACAAAATCCTGATTACAATTATTATCAGTTCATAACCAGTTTGAAATTCGATAGCAGTTCTGACACAGGTTTTAACCTAGAGGGTACCCCAGTTCCCAAGAAACTTTATTGCAATTTGTTTAAAGGTATAAAAGAGTACATTTTAGTGATGCAGTAGAGTTCCTCAAATATGAACATCTAAGGGTATATATGACACTTCTCATTCCTCAAATTTAAATAATATTTTCAAAACCGTAACTGAATTTATGTAAAATGCACTATCCTTAAATTAAAAAAGAATATTTTTAGAGAATATATCAATAAATATATTGTTGTTAAATAAATGGAATTTATTGATTTCTGAGTCCGTGACTTCTAATTCAGACTTCATGCAAAACTTTCTTCATTTAACCTCAAATTTTGCATTTTGAATTCAAGTGTCATATTTGACGTTTCATATTTGAGGAACTCTACTGTATAATATGAATGCTGGTACAACATTCTTAAGAGGAATTAAGCTTCCTTAGAACAGATTATTACTCAGCTTAAGTCATCCTAAAAATTTGTTGATAGGTATAATTTTCAAGAATTGAAAATTTTGTTCCTTGATGTTTTTTTTTAAATTTTCTTTAGGAAACTTATTTTTAAAGATATAAGTTTGTCTTTTTTAAATTCATATATTAAGCAATAATTAAACAAGAAACGTAAAACTAAGACAGCCCTTTCGAAAGCTGCCTCACTCTCCCCTACAAGCCATGTTCTTCAACTTTACTTATTTCTATCGCACTTTTCTGAGGAAAATAAAACCAAAAAAAAACTGAAATGCTATAGGGAATGTTTATTTATAAACACTACTTGTGTGAGGCCAATTTACCATCATTTTAATTATTTTATTTATTTTATTTATTTTATTTGATCAATGTGTATCAATATTGACGTCACTGTTATTGGTCATTTCGCTTCACTAATTTGTCAACGTCAACAACTATTCAAATACACCTAATTAAAAATGTATTGTCTTCTCTGTAAAATTCCCAACTAGAGTGGAAATAATCAATGAAATTTACCTTGTTGGTGGTTTTAACTCATGAAAATGAGTGATTGATGACAACAATTGAGTACAAAATCCATAAAGATCTATTTAGTTTTAAATTCAATTGAATTTATGTATTTTCACCGACATTGTAGAAAACCATAACCGAGTAATCTCTATTTATGTTAAGCATATTTTAAACAATTTCATAATTATAGTATTTTGTGGAATTAAACAGGGAGTATTATACGGAAACATAAATACAAAACTATATCAAGCATGAAAAATGCAACAAGTTTTTCCAATATTGCATGATACATCAGTCACAAATTGAAATGCGTCTCGTTAAATCCATTGTGCTTCATGTTAAATGTATAAACAATTAAACTAATGCCAATTTCGTAGAAGGGCATTTTTCTATGTGGTTGATTGATTTTAGAAATTTTGAAAAAACACTTTAATACTCTTTTTTTTTTATTAAAATCAAATAAACTCAATGTTTCTCTTAAGAGGCTCATGAGTTGGTTGGGCAGTATTGATGTCTATATAAGATTGACGCACTATAATTTTTTTTTTGTAAAAAAATCACAAATATTTATAAACACCAATGAGTAGTGACCTTTACATAGCTGACCGTTCCACTAGAAGATATTTTAAAGCAAGATCCTTTTGAAAGGCTGAAACAGATTGACCGTCAATGGTTCTGAATTTTAACGTCTCTTCTATTAGGAAATATCGTAAATCTTTTGGACAACACTTCTGTGAAATTATAACTATAACAGAGATAACTAAAAATTGTTTGAGATAGAAAAAATAAAAAGTGTATTAGTAAATGAAAAAAAAAACATTTTTAGTCAAAAATATCTACTTGGATGGTTAGAAATTCAATCTTGCTGAGTAAAAATCTTAAATGATTTTTTATAAAATATAAAATATGCCTTTTACAAAACGCCTACGAGGCACTTAATTCGACCCTGCTCTTGGAACCAATACGGCTATGGGCCCTGAAAGAAGCCCTATGAATCAGGAATCAGGCTGAGTATTGCGGCTTCTCAGAAATGATCAAATGGAAAAAGAATGACACAGCTCTCAGACGGATAAGTGATGAGAGATTAGAATTCATCAGGATCAGCAGCGAATAAGGATAGCTCTACCTCATAGGTTATTATGGATATGAGCAATATGATTAACGCTTTCAACAATGGTAATCAAATATTTTTTATGTGAGCTCGCAATAAATACCTAGGAAGTGTTTGCATAGTTCAATAAACTCTTTGGTTAATATTGTAAACCTCCGGTTGGATTTTTAGGTTGGAAGGATTGATAGGAAATGGGCTCTCTTAAGCAACTATCCGCCATACCTTCTGGCACCCAGCCAGATTCCCCCGAGATACCCAAGTCCACACGTCTTTCTTCTCTGACGTTCTAAACCGAACTGTCTCTCTAGGCTCTCCAACTTATAGGTACAGTGGCAAAGACCCAGAAGGCATTGACACTGCAACGGCTTAGGAGCGGTCCAGGAACGGATTTGAATAGTAACGTTCATAACAACCAGGATATTTGAAAAAGTATACTATTAACTGGAAATAGGTTTACTTTACAATATCACCAATATTAAGACGCCGGTGGACGCAATAGAATCAAAGTCAATTACCGTGCGGTCAATTAAGCCGTGATGTACGAAAAAAATATTTTTCAGCCTTTTCTCAACGCCACTGCACAATCCAAAAGTTATTTTCTAAATGAGCTCCCAATAGTGGGCAAGTCATATCGAATTCTTTCAATCTATTTCACTTAAGCCGAAATTCCCTGCACTGTTAAGTGAGAAAGGTAAGGGAAGAACACCCCGGATCGGAATGTTAAGAGACATGCTCGATATTTAGTTGAAAATATAAGAATCAAAATACTATTTGGTATTTTTATGCATGCTAATTGGTACATTAGTGATTCATTTAATTATATTTGTGCATTTGAATTTTTAATTTTTACAATAAAATAATAAAAAATAGGTGTAATTGCAAACTTGCAATCTGTACCTCGGATCGTCACGAATTCAATCAGGTGTCTCTCGGAAAATTGGTTTTATAAATTAAATCAGAGCTAATGCAGTGCATTCTTGTAAGAGTTAATTGGTAAAAATTAGATAATAATTTTTAAAAATTCATTTGATTTAGAGCAACAATAAGGTAATAACCTGACCATCCGAGGAACACTGCCGATCGCTGGTACTCTTCCCTTATGTGAATTTTGAATTCATGAAATTTTTTTGATCTATAAGGTGTGCCGGAGCCATATTGACCAAATTTTTGTTTTTTGAATTCTGATTTGTTTATTTATTTTGGTAAAAAATGTATTTATTAGTGACAGAATACAATAAAAAATATATATTGCTACAGCCTTTATTTAGGATTGTTAATATGACTACGTCGATTTCATGTTAAGACGCCAGAGAATCGTATCAAATGCACTGTGCGGTGTTTCATTTTTGGCGCGTCTTTTCACTTGGGAAAAAAAAACAATCATATTGAGTTTCTCTGCGTCCTCTATGCAAGAGTAATTTATTAATCCGTATTACTACGGACGTATTTCTCTAATTAAATTTTTAGTGATATTTTTGGGTGTAATTTGACGAGTTTGTAACTAAATGTCCCATTCAGAGTACTTTTTTTATTAATAATGATAATTATGTACTAGAAAAAACTGTTATAATTAAGTCAGAGTAATAATTTTGCAAATTAAAATACCTGTTGTATTCTTTACCCAAAATCCCGTCGATTAAATCAGCGGAACAGTCGGAAAACTTTGGAAAATCAACAGGCAGCAACTTACCGTCTGGTAGTATGGCATTGTATTTTAAGTAATAATATTTTAATTGCAAATTTTTGGGCGTGCAAATGCCAAGAGCGTGTAATTGTATGTAATTTATTTACAGTAAACAGCGACGAAACAGCTAGCCAAATGTGTAATTGTGCTTAACTTCAAAGTGACTTAGTTAAGGATGTATATTGTATTTACTTCCAAGGGTATGGCTATTAGGTAAATAATATACATAATCTAAGGTATTAAAGCAAAATCTTGTGTTTTCATTTGGTTGATTCAGTGATGTACATCTACTGGAGACTTTTGCAAGTATCACAGACATTATGCTTATTGAATTTCCCAATATTACATATTCTGACTCTTAACACATACAAATTCAATCAGTTTCTCAGAAGTTGATGTTAGAAGGAAAATAAGAAGAAAAAATACAGTAAATACAACAAAATAGCACAACACATATAACAATAAAATTTTCTCATATAGGTGAAGATTGTATAACTAACAATAGCATATAATTTACTAACGTATTCTGAGGGCATTGAGGACGCCATTGGACAGGAAAGTATTCGACATCGCTGATCAAACAAACAATTCTCTCTTTCTTGCTCACCTATTCAACTCTAATACTACTTGCCAAGAGGAATTTATACAAAAGATTAAACTTAAATGTGAATGTGAGTTGCATAATAATTAGCAAAGTGTACATTGTTTTACACTACAAATATTAGTTTAACGTTGTATTTGTACTTAATACCAATTCTTTGCTTAAGTCAAGCTAAAGTATAGCCTGATGGTAAATGAAATGTAGGTACTATGCAAGACTCTCTAATGTACATAGTCTCTGCATATATGTACATATGTTGATATTCAGTTTCAACATTACAGTCAACTGAAGAAAAATACATCATTGTTCATCACTCTACGAGTCATACGCCTAAAAAATTATTCACTTTTGTATGTTCTTAACTTGAAATTCACGTCATACAAAACTTAAATATGACTATGACATATTCAAGGGTATAGTAAGTCTTAAGAAGAATTTTTCAGTGAGTAGTTTTTCAAAAACCTGAAAACATATGTTGTGACAGAGCATAAGTTCAAATTTTCCATTCACAATTCTTATTGAATAGAGAAAAAAATGCAAATTGAAACCGCACTTTTTTATCTTGAGAAGCAGCATCATGAAAATAATTATCCCTAATTTAATTCATTAGACTTTTTCATTCACATATGCGACCAAAGTATACGGAACGAATAGAAAGTTATTGCACAAATTCATATGCAATAATCGTAAAACACGTTATGCACTGCGTTACTACAAACATCAAGTACATAAACATAAAACTCCTACTATGTACTAGCGGAAAATTATGACAACATTAGTACAAAATCGTCTTCTGACTTCATTAACATTTAATTTTGTACTATTTAATAGAGAGACTAATTGCACTATCCCATTGAAAGTGAATGTCTTTTCGGTTTCTGTTTGAAGAGCAACAACTTTATAATGCGAATAAAATATTTCTATTTTTATTTTGTTTATTTTTTTTTAGATTTCTTTTCGCAATGCCAGAAGTAACCACTCCCGTCGATTAGGGGTTCTACCTTGAAGGGGTAACATCTACCAGAACTCCCAAAATTAACGTTCTTTTTCCGTGACTTTGAAAATGAATCGATCAATATAAAATTCTCAGAAATTATTTCATAATATATTTTGAATAAAACTAAAATATATTTTATTCACAATTTTTGGATACAAAATGACGGTAGAGCAGTGCGCCGACTGAAGGTCGTTTTTCTTTAAGGCGCACCGCGAATAGCAATAGAATTCTAGTAATTTTTCTAGTGCTTTTTTTAATATTTGCTTATATATATTCTCTACAGACACACATAGGCTAATACAATTGAAAAATTGATTTTTTGCTTAAGGAGAGAGTGCCAATTAATAGGTCAAAAGTGGTCTATATTTTTTATTGCTTAAATCGATAAATAAACTATCTAAGAATATTCCATAAAAATTTCAGAAAAAAATTATTGAAGTACTTTAAATATGTATAAATCAATAGTTTTAAGAAGCTTCGTCGTTTCCCTCTCCTCCCAAAGAAAGATCACAAAAACAGTTA
This sequence comes from Phlebotomus papatasi, assembly GCF_024763615.1. Classification (NCBI taxonomy): domain Eukaryota; kingdom Metazoa; phylum Arthropoda; class Insecta; order Diptera; family Psychodidae; genus Phlebotomus; species Phlebotomus papatasi. Next base: position 89,415,699 of record NC_077224.1, on the reverse strand, counting down.
AGTTTTGGCATCATAATTGATACTCACCCCTGGGTAGTATTTTGAAATTAAAAAAAAAAGATTTTTTGTTTAAAAAAATAATTCATTTGTTTATAACTAATATAATTACTCTTAAAAATACCACGTGTATAGAGAATCTGTCTTAGCAACTCTACTGAAAAGTTCAAGTCAATCTGATAGATCAGATAGATTATACGTGGAGTACTTCAATGACAAATGTACCCTAACTCCGTGCATTGTTGTATATGTAGATACAAGACATTTGTAATAACCTCACATTGATCTACTTATTATTAGCAAAATCACAAAAAAAAATCACACAGGAAAACCATCAGTTTTAAACATTCTGATATATGTTACCCCTTAACTATTAAGTTTTAATTTATTGGGCAGTGTAATGCTTCATCTTCTTCTCAATTTTAGAACGTCCAGTTTGATGTGAGAATGGAACTCGGAACCAATGCATCATAAAGTCAATAATACGACACCTACCTAAATGCTAAGGTTCGCCCTTTTATATAGTAACAACTCTATATATGTCATTTCGAGTTTTAAAATTAATAGATTGATAATTTTTCAATATTATATTTAAAAACTATTTTAAACTTTTTTTTTTATTTTGCAAAATCGAATATTTCAAAATTAACCCTTTTTCAAAAATAAAAGAAACCGAGATTTTATATTTTTGCCCTACAAAAGCCTTATTTTATGTTTAAAATATTTCAAAAAGGTTCTTTCTCCTAATTTGAATTCTCAAAAATAAAACAATAAATAATCGTATTATTGTCCCACTGCAAAAATTACTAAGATTCTTATTTTGCAAAATAGAAAATATTAAATTTTGTTTATTTATTTGAGATGAAAGGATGGCCAGCGAGTAAACCGTGAGTGGCACATCACCGATCAATCCCCATGATCTCTGTTAATCGCAATGGTCAGTTTGCAAGATCGCTCTTGTCGCGTTCATTGCGTCGATCGATACAAGAAAATCAAATTTTGCAACGAATATTTTTTCAAATTAGTTAATTACTATTATTAATAAGAGATCTGTTTACATTAAAAGAGACACGAGTTATAGTGCTACTGAGGTCCTAGCACATTATTTGTTAAATAAAATTAGATAAGGAATGTACAGAGTGTATTAAATTTAGATTAAAGCTCTATTGGAACTGCACATATTACAATCTACATATCGTGTCGATTGCATCAGCAACTCTGCTAACTACATTTGCTTTGTGTATGTTTTCATTATAAATAACATATCACTGCATGGCGATTACAGCGAATGCAGACACAAAACAAATGCAGTTAGGACAGTTGCTGATCCAACCGGCGATATCAAGTCAAGACACAAACCGTTAAAGATGAGCATCCGGGCTATTGTGTTTGATTTTTATGCTTTTCTCCGAATCTTCAAGCGATTTCTTAATGAAAGTTGCATAATATCATTAAAAAGTATTATAGAAACAGACTATTGAATTGAGATTTCGAAGAGAAACTAAACATAATGATATTTACAATGGCTATCGGTATGTGTCTTAGCTCACGGTTTCTTCGATTTAACGGTCAATGATCTTAAGCCCTTATTGGCACTGTTGTCATTATCGCTATCAAATTCCTTTGGAATGTTTAATAATAAGAAAAAATTTAAGGCGATATCCATTCATGTTTCATTTTCAATTGAGATACAAATTTTCGGCCTATTGGATTATTCAGTTATTTCCGAGTATTGAGAATATTTGGTATTCTGAGTAGCTTCTGAAGAAAAAAAATTACGGTATGTAGGTATGTTTTTGCTATTTCATCTCACTTCTGCCTTTGAAGAATCTTTGTTTTCTTTATTTATACACTTTTGCCATTCAACTGTGTTTGTTGGAACGTATTCTTGGGTTATTTTGCGTGAAAGTGGATTTCATTAAGGCCATGTATTTTTAAGGCATAGGAAAGCATCATACTCTGACATGGGAGTAAAATAGTCACCCGCACATCATAAGGTGATGATCATTGTCGAAATTTCCATTTTGGCATTTATCCAACATTCTTACACACTCACCTCTTACTATCTCCATTATTTTCATCCTTTTAGAACTTTTAAATGTATTTCCTCTCTTTTCTATATAATAAAATATGGAAATTTCATGTAGTCTCGGAATGATGTCACACTGAAGGTGGTGGTAAAATCACATGGTTAAATTAAGAGTCAAGACACGATATCTATATACTAGGGGCAATCGTGATAATTCAATTACAGGTATGTTGGAGTATTGCGAGAGACAAAAAATAAGTGACCATCATGGACTGATATGAGGTGTACTTCGTACAATAGCAGATAGTGTGCAAGTCATTAAAATAGTTAGGGGATACCTTGAATTTTTGCCGATCATTTGGGCAATTTTGCCTAAAAATTGAGGGATCTTGACAATAATTAAGTCTGTTGAAATCTGGGAGAATTTAATCTGGTGGATTTTTTCAGTATTTTGCAAAGAGCAACTAAAGAGTACCTCGAAAAAAGAAAATCAGTATGAAAACAGTTATATAACCAATTAACATATAGGCATTATATAATTCTGTAACTAAAGAGGAAAGAAAATATTCCTCAGAAACTAGGAATAAGTTTGTGTAAGCTTATGGTAATAGTGATTCTCTCATTCCAATTTAGCTTCAGAGAAAACTATAAATTAACTAGGGTAAAGTGGTACAAGTTGAACAGGGATTATATTCTTGATAAATTTAATACTTCATTTTTATTTGTATATTTTTAATGCTTTAGTTTTATAATTTGGTTCCTTGTGTTTAAAAACAAATTTTGTACTGCATTTGTCAAGAAAAAAGGCATGTCCAACTTGTACCGGCGAATTGTCCAACTTGTAACACTATGTCTAACTTATATCACTTTACCCTATTTAGGAACTTATACTCTATTAACAGATTTGTACTAAAACAATATAAATTCGGAAAAATCTCTAACAGACTTATGCACAACGTACAATAACTTTAGTTTTGTATATATATTTCTGACATTTCAATGACAGTGAGGATAATCTAGATCAACTCATTAGCAATTTCGAAAAAATGTTTGCAAATAAAAGTTATCGGAAATTACAAGTCAACCAAAAAATTCTATAATGGCTTCGGCACACCTTTTAGATCTGGAAAATTTCATGAAATCAAAATTCATATCCCTTTCTGTCTCAAAGGTTTTGCATATGTATATCTCATTCTTACACACTCCAAATTCATTTCAGCTAAATTTAATTTGATATGATGTTTAAAGGAAGAAGAAGAGTGCAAAAGAGTGAGATTCACATACGCAATAGGTTTAAGAAAGAAAGAGATGGGAATTTCGATTTTATGAAATTTCCCTGTTCTAAAAGTGTGCTGGAGTCATAAGGATACAAAACACGAACATAACTAAAATTTAAAAAAAAATCAAACCAATTTGGACAGAAAATTTTTAAAACTTAAGGTTTTTCCAAAATTGAAAAATATTCAAATATTCCAATCACTGTTCAGTTGCACCATAGATGCAGGTGACTTTGTCCCCCTCTTGTTCGTAAGCTTTTCTTTAATTCTAGCGCCTAAGGATGGTCTTTTCCGATCTTATCTGCCATGTCTAAACGGTAAAGATCGTTCTCAAACATGAGAATTAAAGAAAAGTTGATGAACAGTAGGGGGCAAAGTCACCTACGGAGGACGAAGTTATCCGCATCTACGGTAGGATCAGTTAGTTTAGATATAGTTCATATATTCATTTCCCAAATGAGTTTGATTACGTGAACCTACCTCAACGTTCCTTCCCAGCCTGCACCAAATGCTAACCGATTTTAATTCATCTGAATTCTGCTAACTTTAAAACTCGTAAAGCAGTGCTATTTTCATATAGTTCATTAGCACTTTTTGTTCGATAAATGCTGACCTGTCAGCATATTTTAGCTAATCGATTCAGTAAAAATATGCTGAAAATGCTAATTTTTCACCAAACTGTGCTCGCTGGATTGTTTTAAACTCCTATTCTGTGAACTTAAGGCCGATCTATGATGATTCAATAAACAGCAGCACTACAATAGCTGTGATTATGAAAGAGTCACAAACAAAAAAAGGTTTGTACGATGGAGGAAAATTATCGAAGATGTGTTAGCTCATAGACATAGTATATATTTCTTATTTAGTTAGCAAATAAAGTACCTGGGATTAGGTATGGTGTCGGATTTGGTGCTGGTAACCAATAGGCTGCTGATATAGATGGATATGCTGCATTTTTAGGACTTGTGTGTCCTGGAATGGATATTGGGGAATTTATTTTCGTGCGATTTTTCATTTCCATTCAGTTGTGAACTCTTTTCCAAAATGCCACTGGATTTATTTCCGCTTATCACTGGGTCGGTGTACTACTCTTCCTCACTAAATCAAACTTGTGCAAGAGTTTTCAACTAGATGCATTTTATGCAGTCTCTTGCTGGGTAAGGGGATAATTTTCACAAAATCTTCATACAATTTTCACTTGGTTCTCCAATGACGTCAGTATTGTAATTGGTCGATAAGTTGCTGAATAGGATGAAATGATAGATGAATCTTTGCAGATAAATGTCCTAACGATTATTTCGATGGTAACTTGTAACACTGTAAATTGTGCATATATCCATTTCTGCTTCACCACATATTTTCCAGTTAATAGTTCACTCTTTCAGCATAAATCCGACACTTTGCGTATTTTATCCATATATTGCAAACATGCGATTTTATCTGCATACATATGCAAACAGTACATGGAAGTTTTACGTTGTATTGATATCTGATTCAATTGGATACATTTTAATTAAATGACAATGCTCTATCATTCAGTTGTCCAGAAGTATCCGATGTAGTCTCAATCGTGCCAATGAAACCAATATATACAGGAATACACATTCTATTTTTTTTTTCACATGTATTGATAATATGCGATTCTGCCACTGTCAAACGTATGGAAATCTCAGAAATTGCGCCGTAACTGTTTCTAAATCTCCCAGAAATTGTGATAAAAAAAATTATACGATTTTTTTAATGCTGTACTCGTTAGCAGTGATTTCTAATTATTAACATTAGCATTAATGGGTCTTGGTCAAAATCCCGAACGCCAAAATCCCAAAAGCCAAAATCCCGAATTCTTAAAAGTGTCATAGTTACTCCCATGATTGGAGGCAAAAGAAAATTTCCTGTGCCTAATTTCATCCCTTTCAGGATTTTGAACATTCGGGATTTTAGCCCTTTCGAGATTTTGACGTTCGGGATTTAGGCTGCCTCAAGTATTAATACACTGAAGAGAAAATATTAAAATAAAAAAATAAAAAGCGCTGAATTTCTTTAATTTAATATCGCTGAAGGTTTCCGATTTAGATTTAAATAATATTTTTAATAAAATTTTAGGAAGATCCTAGATGAAATTTCTTCTTTTTGTGTTTTTTGAATATATTTTCCAAAAATAAAATAATAATCGCAAGCTGTAATTGAAGACCTACGGGTATTTAACAAAATTTGAATGATGTAAATAAAATGAGAGTGTGACAAAATATTTAAAAAAATATTAAAAACTCAGTGAAAATTTATTTTAAAATTAAATAATATAAATACAATAATAATAATTTAGGAACCATTACCTAAATCTTTTGGAAATTTAAAAATATTTATAAAACTCATGAAAAAATATTAAATTATTTATTTTTCAGAGATTTTTTAAAAATAAAATGTAAAGTTTTGTTATTGTGAGCTTTTCATTAAATTGTCGTTCACAAATGCATTTAAATATGTTATTTTTTTATATTTTCTATTATATAAAGAGAGCATGAAAGAACATTCATACGTGTTTAGATATAGAATTAAAGAATAGCTTGCAAACTGTAGGGGAGTAAAATCACTGACTGAGGACAAAGTCACCCGCATCTACGGTACTTAAGCCTGAATAACTACTTCAATTTACTTTGAGAAAGAAAGCCGAACTTGGCCCACAATATTTGGTTTAAAAAGATTAGATATATTTTTATTGAAAATATATTAAAATAAATATTTTTTGTGTTCTAAATTTATTAACTTGACAGTTACTTCATAAATAAATACGATAAAGTTAAGCGGAAAATTTTCAATAAAAAAAAAGAATTTTTCTTGATAAAAAATTTAACTTTAAAATTAAAAAAATGTTTTTTTTTAATTATGAGCTTTTCGTAGGAAATATTTAAATTAATCCGATGCTAATATTGTGATGGTATTTGTGTTCCAGTCTATGAGCATTCCTATATATCGTCGGTTGCCTCAGCAACTGTGCTAACTGCATTTTTACAACTTTTCAGGAGACCATTTTTTTACTTTAATCACATTTTAATAAAAATCAAACCCCGAATGAGTTATTTTATATTACAAATATCGAAAGAACAACAAGTAATCTGTCTATTAATGCAAAGAAATTGGAATAAAGTAGATTTTGCACACTAAAAATTAAGCATTTCCTAAAAGAATACACAATATGCAATTGTGCTAACTAACATCGTTGTTCAAAAGTCTATCTGCAATGTATGGAATTTTTGCAGATAGCACAATTGTTTATCACAGTCAAAACCTAACAAGGAAAGAATTTTCTTTTTTTTTATTCTATTGACTCCGTGTAGAGCAACATTTTTTTGTCATTTAAAATTTACTCCAAAATTTATCTTCCGAGTGTGTTTTCTTTTTATCAACACTATTTTGCTCTCATGGATCTCTGCAAAGTCTACAAACGGTTCCTCCTAAAAGTGTTACGTTAATCTGAAAGTGAAATATTTAGGAAATAAACGATCTCTAATATATAAAGAAGAAAGAGGAGACTTCCACAAAGCTTAAGGATCACATGAGAATAAGCATGGAAAAAGGAAATTGGCACCAGATATGTGATGGGAATTTATAAAATTGTTCTGGCCATATTGAAAAAAAATATGGCAATTAAAAGTTCTACTAAATGATTATATTAAAAGAATACTTGATTATGAGATATCAATTTTATTTCTGACTTTTCATTTTGTTTAGATTTTTATCCATTTTCAATTTCTGCACAAAGTCTCATCATCTTTTTTCTTTTGAAAATTCATAAACACAGAAAAATGGAAATTTCTTAAACAGAAACACCCAGGAATTTAATTTCAAATCCCATAGAATGAATGCCAATGCCCTAATCGTAAATCCTTGATCATTTAGTTTTAGTTGCAATTTGCAAATCTGTACACATTTTTCATTTTCCAGCTAATGCTGAACATAAGTTCCCGGTCTCTCAGTCAGAGCTAGGGATTCTAGCCCATTTCATTCGCTCAGAGCTTCTAAACTTAAACGTCTAGCGGATTCACGTCCAATTTAAGTTCCCAGGATATATTCTTAAATTTAGAGTCAAAATTTTTCTGTGTGTATGAAAATTTTATTTTCCTTCTCCGTTAGCTGTTACTTATGCTGTACTTATCCTGTACTTTATGCGTCGATTTTGGACCCATACTTTCGGTTAATAAAACATCTGCTATGAAAATTTTTGCTCCAGGGTGACCATTCAGAGAATTTTGTGATCTATCGTTTGAAATATGTGGCTCATTTTTGACTTCAGGCTGGTCAAATGAACCCTGTTCACTCGTGAACATCTCTTGCGAATTATCGACTACATGAATGAGAGTATGAGGAGATGAATCTGGTTCATCCTGATTATTATTATTATTAATCGTATCGAGATATGTTTATTACAATTCAGCCAAGTTGTCGTATAAACCGTGTTGGAAGAATCTGCCGATCGTAGATCGCCCAAGAACGCCTTCCCCGCAATGTAGATACTTCTTCCATTCCTTCTTGCATTCTTTTGGACGTGGATCAGCTGCTTTATGATTTTTCTTCCTGCGTAACATTTTTCCTGTTTTTTTTTCTCACAAAATCCTAATTTAGTAAGTAAATTAATAAGCATTTTTACAAAGAAACAAATGAAACAAAAACTTACAATTCCGAAATCACTAATTTGCTTTCACCTGCACAACTATCGCGAAAAACTCAATCACAAATCGCAAACGTTTACCTTGTTTTAATGGAGAGTCGTGATGGATAGACATGACAAACTGCAAATAGAACAGTTGCTGACAAAAAAAATTGCGCCTTTTTTCAGTATATTTTTATGCTAACTGCAGAAAAATTGGTAGATAGCGCAGTTGCAGAGAAATTTTTGTGACTATAGTACACTTAGAACATTTTCACGGAAAAATATCTCTGTATAGAGAAAATTCCAAACTTTTTAAATAACGTAGTTTAATAGAGAAAATTCAGTAATATCAGAATATGCAAAAACCTGAAAATCGCAAAAATGCAGTTAGCACAGTTGCTGAGGCAACCGACGATATGTTGGCTTCATTGATTGTGCAATGCTGCAGGTGAATTTAAAATAATACACTGCAGTATCCTCTCATCCTGTTCCATTTTTTTTTAATTATCGAATTCCTAATGTCACTTTTACTTTCTCACAATGAATGTTCTATTTTGAAAAATCCTGAGTGATTAGAACTAATCACTCAAACCGCCGTAATATAATACAAAGTGTAAGTTATGTAGACTTAAAATATGTCACCAAACAAAAGTGCTAGAACACCAACTATTTCTGACTGAGCCTTATTTAAAACTGAGGCACTTTACTTTTAGAATTATTGACACTATTGAAGTCTACTGTGAAGGCACAATGAGCAATTTATTGGGTGTAATGTACTTTTGTGCTATAGACGACAGATTCATCGAATAGCAACGATTGAAGATTGATTTAAATTCACAGTGATCCTATTAGTAGAAGCACTGAGTGACACTGAATACATTTCTTTTGCTTTAACTGCGATTTCCTCCAATTTCACTGATTCACGCTCAATTGCAATAAATTATCTTTATTTTCTTCGCATTTTTTTGTCACACTTTAGCCGAGATTTTTTTCTCTATTTACAAAATGTTTTGTTGAATTTTTTAAAATTGATTCCGAAACATTTTAAACATTTTTTTTTTCTAAGACCAAAAGGTGGATAATCCACTGATTCTTTCGCCGCGACACTCAATAGAAAAGTCTGTACATTATGCGGCCGCGCGAACGACTAAACTAAACTATTCAATGGGCGCAATGTTACATACGCAGTCCCCAACCGACTAACATCGTATTTAATATTCACATGAACGACTCACAATCGCGTCTTACGAAGAAACTATATACATTGCATACCAGCCCTGAGGCTGTATTGGTTGAGCTTTTAGTAATGTTTCTGCAGTACTTCACCTCAAGCACTTCACAGGTAGGATAGGTGATCGTGCTGCAAAGTTGCAACACTTCTTCACATGGAATTTTCGATTTTTTTCCCTACCTCTTTGTTTTTTTTTGTAATAAAATGAATGTCAGCAAATTGCCAGCAAATTAAAAAGTTTACGGGGATGGGAACATAGAGATCAATTATTAGACAGTAAACATGTGCTAAAGTGCGGATTACAAAGTTAATGGTGAATGTTTGATGCTAAGAAGAATTTTCAAGACGGTTAGCTGCTTATCAGAGCATAAACTTGTAAATCTCGCTTCTTCATATTCTATTTTCACATGTCTAATGCGGAGGTTGTCATGATTACTTTCTCATCACTCATTAAGTTCGTTAAAAAATTATTGTGTTTAGATATTTAATATTTTATATTGTGATCTGTCGTGATATCTATTCTTCTTCAAACATATATAAACAAATATTATAAGGGAACAGTAAGCATAATGCCCAGCACACAATAACTTTTATTTGTAAACATGTTTT